>NC_134541.1:88946019-89247950 GCF_050624435.1 Tenrec ecaudatus | reverse complement strand
TGTAAAGAAGACAGATGGATACTGGAGAATGACAGTGGATTATCGTAAACTTAACCAGGTGGTGACACCAATTGCAGCTGCTGTCCCAGATGTGATTACATTGCTTGAGCAAATTAATACTTCTCCTGGTAGATGGTATGCAGCTATTGATCTGGCTAATGCCTTCTTCACCATACCAGTCTCAAAGGACCACCAGAAGCAGTTTGCCTTCACCTGGCAGAGGCAACAATATACTTTTACAACTCTTCCCCAGGGGTATATCAACTCTTCTGCCCTGTGCCATAATTTAGTCCAAAGGGACCTTGACCACTTGTCTATTCCAAAAAATGTCACACTGGTCCATTATATTGATGACATTATGCTGATTGGGCCCACTAAGGAGGATGTACCAAAGACTCTAGATTCATTAGTACAATATCTGCATACAAGGGGTTGGGAAATTAACCCAACAAAGATTCAGGTACCCTCCACATCAGTAAAATTTCTAGGAGTCCAGTGGTGTGGGGCATGTCGAGATATTCCTACTAAAGTGAAGGATAAGCTATTACACTTAGCTCCCCCAATGACTAAAAAAGAGGCACAACGCCTAGTGGGCCTCTTCGGATTTTAGAGGCAACATATTCCTCACTTGGGTGTTCTACTTCGACCTATTTATCAAGTGACATGAAAAGCCTCCATTTTTGAGTGGGGCCCAGAACAAGAAAAGGCTCTTCAACAAGTTCAGGCTGCCGTGCAAGCTGCTTTGCCACTGGGACCATATGATCCAGCTGACCCAATGGTGCTAGAGGTGTCAGTTGTAGACAAAGATGCAGTGTAGAGTCTTTGGCAGACCCCTATTGGTGAATCACAGCGTAGATCATTGGGATTTTGGAGTAAAGTCTTGCCATCCTCTGCAAACAACTACTCCTCCTTTGAAAAACAGCTGTTGGCCTGTTACTGGGTCTTGGTGGAGACTGAATGCCTCACCATGGGCCACCAAGTCACCATGAGGCCTGAATTACCTATCATGAACTGGTTATTGTCTGACCCACGTAATCATAAAGTTGGACGTGCGCAGCAACACTCCATTGTTAGATGGAAGTGGTATATACGAGATCGGGCCAAAGCAGGACCTGAAGGAACAAGTAAGCTGCATGAAGAAGTAGCCCAAATGCCAACAGTCTCCACTCCTATCACATTGCCTCCTTTCTCCCAGTCTGCACCTATGGCCTCCTGGGGAGTTCCTTACCATATTTTAAGTGAAGACCAAAAAATTCATGCTTGGTTTACGGATGGCTCTGCACGATATGCAGGTGCCATTCATAAGTGGACAGCAGCAGCACTACAGCCCCTTTCTGGGATCTCCCTAAAGGACAGTTGTGAAGGGAAATCTTCCCAATGGGCAGAACTTCGAGCAGTGCACCTGGCCGTTCAGTTTGCATATAAGGAAAAATGGCCAGATGTGAGACTATATACTGATTCATGGGCTGTGGCTAATGGCTTGGCTGGATGGTCAGGGAATTGGAATGACCATGATTGGAAAATTGGTGACAAGGAGGTGTGGGGAAGAGGTATGTGGATAGACCTCTCTGAATGGGCCAAGAAAGTAAAGTTGATTGTATCTCACGTGAATGCTCACCAAGGGATTACCTCTGAAGAGGAGGACTTTAATAATCAAGTGGATAAGATGACACGTGCTGTGGAGACTGGTCCTCCTCTTTTCTCTGCCACCCCTGTTATTGCCCAATGGGCACATGAACAAAGTGGACATGGTGGCAGGGATGGAGGTTATGCATGGGCACAGCAACATGGACTTCCATTCACCAAGGGTGACTTGGCCACTGCCACTGCTAGTGCCCCATTTGCCAGCAGCAGAAACCAACATTAAGTCCAAGATATGGGACAATTCCTCGGGGAGATCAACCAGCAACTTGGTGGGAGGTTGACTACATAGGCCCACTTCTATCATGGAGGGGACAGCATTTTGTTCTTACTGGAATAGACACCTACTCTTGATATGGATTTTCCTTCCCTGCATGTGATGCTTCTGCCAAAACTACTATTCGTGGAATTACAGATGCCTCATCCACCGGCATGGCATCCCACATAGCATTGCTTCAGATCAAGGAACTCACTTTACAGCAAATACAGTGCGGCAATGGGCCCATTCCCATGGAATCCACTGGTCGTATCATGTTCCTCATCATCCTGAAGCTGCCGGCTTGATAGAACGATGGAATGGACTCCTAAAGACACAATTACGGCGCCAACTAAGTGGCATCAACTTACGGGGCTGGGGCAATGATCTCCAGGAAGCTGTATATGCTCTAAACCAGTGGCCAATATATGATGCTATGGGTCTGAACTCACTTGATGGCACCGAACAACAACAGCAATTTTTTTTCTCTTTTTTTAAAAAACATTTTATTAGGGGCTGCTATAGTTTATTGTGCCAGCCTGGCCGATAAGCACAAGTAGGATTAACTGAAGGGCAGAGGGATAAATGACTTGCTTGTTCTGTGCCTCGGTTTAAAGGGGTACACTACCTGTGGGATGCCTAGCCTGCGGACTGTGTCGCTGTAAGTTGAGGTCCCTTTAAGCCCACATGGTTGGAATGTTCACCTCTGGAGCTGGGGACTGACAGTTGATGACAGTTGGGGACCTGCCCTGCAGTTTGCTGCCTGGGTATATATAGCCCAGATCTCTCTACAGAAAAAAACTAGTAACTGGCAGCTCTGAAAAACTTGAAGGACTGCTAGTGTCTCACTGCTTTATAACTTAATTGTTAATTTCTTGTATTATCTATCTGTATATTATTTAACGGTTTATTTCTTGAATTATATATCTACCTTTATAAATATATTTATATATAATTACTAGCAATCTGCTTTGTCTCTCTAGAGAACCCTGTCCAATACAGGGGCTCATACAAGTCTTATCACAATCTATACATATACATACATCAATTGTATAAAGCACATCTGTACATTCCTTGCCCTAATCATTCTCAAAGCATTTGCTCTAAGCCCTTTGCATCAGGTCCTCTTTTTTTTCCCTTCCCTCCCCACTCCCCCCTCTCTCATGAACCCTTGATAATTTATAGATTATTATTTTGTCATATCTTGCCCTATCCGGCATCTCCCTTCACCCCCTTCTCTATTGTCTGTCCCCCAGGGAGGAGGTCATATGTAGATCCTTGTAATCGGTTCCTTCTTTCCAACCCACTCACCCTCCACTCTCCCAGCATCGCCCCTCACACCCCTGATCCTGAAGGTATCATCCACCCTGGGTTCCCTGTGCCTCCAGCTCCCATATGCACCAGTGTACAACCTCTGCACTATCCAGTCCTGCAAGGTAGAATTCGGATCATGGTAGTTAGGGGGGGAAGAAGCATCCAGGATCTTGGGGAAAGCTGTATTCTTCATCAGTGCTACATCGCACCCTGGCTGACTCATCTCCTCCCCTAGATCCATCTATGAGGAGATCTCCCTTGGCCGACAAATGGGCTTTGGGTCTCCACTCTGCACTTCCCCCTTCATTCACTGTAGTATTTTTTTTGGATGATGCCTTATACCTGATCCCTTTGGCACCTCATGATCGCACAGGCTGGTGTGGTATATACATACAATGGAGTACTACATATCACTAAAAAGCAGTGATGAATGTATGAAGCACATAGCGGCATGGGAAGAACTGGAGGAAATCAGGCTAAGTGAAGTAAGTCAGGCACAAAAGGACAAGTACAACATGAGCCCTCTGAGGTAAGTATTAAAAAAAAATTTTTTAATGCAAAAGGGGAAGAGGGAAAAAGCTACTGTACACAAACATTTTTGTGGTGAAGACTGTGTAGTATGGCAGAGACCAGATCAAAACCAGGGATACACATGGTAGACAACGGTGGAGGAGGTGGGGAAAGGAAAATAAAAGGATGAATATTGTTTATATCTCCACAGGGAAAGTGGGACCAGACTTCAACCCAGTGCCGCAAGGTGTGAATGCAACATCCCGGTGGAGTAGGGAACCAGTGGAGAGGTCTGGGAGGCTGGTTACAGCACCAGAAATTAAGTGGATTCCTGCCCCTCCCCCAAGAAGAATTTGCTTCAAAGGACAACATTGATTCTGCAGCTCTGGAAGAGGGACATATCTGATCAGAGCACACGGGAGCAGATGAAGGGGGAGGAGGAGAGAGTAGAGCACAGCCTGGCCCGCCAGGCCGTGAGGTTGATGTTCCTGATTTGAGTAGCAAGTCCACAGAGAGAACAACATGGCTGACCCCACTATGAGAAATGATGCCCCTCAGTGGCTAAGGGCGATACAGGGGACAGCACCGGAGACACAGTGTGGGAATTGCACCTGACCTGATCCCACCACACCGAGGCAAAGCACTGGGGGAGTGCAGCAGAACAGCAAGGGAATGGAGCGGCAAGGTCCCCAGGGAATGCTGAAAGTGGACTTTGGGGCCAGGGCGTGGTACCCCAACAGACTGGACAGGAAAACACTCCTAAAGGCCAACAAATGATCCTTGAACTAACTACAAGCTTTTCTTTCTTGATGTGTTTTGTTTTGTTCTTTGTCAGAGGTTTATTGTTGTTGTTTTGTTGTCTGGTTGTATACTGATGCTTTGTTTTCCTCTGTCTTGTTTTTGTGCATGTTATTATCTCCACAGGTCTGTCTAAATAAGACAGGCTGGATGAACTATCTGGAGGAAAAACAACAGGACCAACAGTTCCGGGGGGACTTGGGATAGGTGGAGGTGGGGGTCGGGGGTTAAGGAAGTGGTGTTAACAAACCCAGTGACAACAAAACAACATGGGACCCAAATTGGTGGTGGGGGTGGGGAGGAGTGGCAGGTCTGGTAGGGAATGATCAAGGGTAAGGTTATGTAAAGAAGAGGTATAGCTATAACCCAGGTGAGGACGGAGCATGATAGTGGGGCAGGGGGAAAGTCAAGAGAAATAGAGGAAAGAGCTAGGAGGCAAAGGGCACTTATAGAGAACTAGACAAAGACATGTAAATACATATATATATATATATATATATATGGATGGGGAACTAGATCTGTGTGTCTATATTTATAGGTTTAGTATTAAGGTGGCAGAAGGACCTTAGGTCTCTACTCAAGCACTCCCTCAATGCATGAATACTTTCTGCTATTTAATTGGCATTCTATGATGCTCACCCTCCCGACACAACTGCTGAAGCCAAAGCAGGTGAAAAAGCAAATGTAGCGAAGAAAGCTGATGGTGCCTGGCTATCAAAAGAGATAGTGTATGGGGTCTTAAAGGCTTGAAAGTGAACAAGCGGCCATCTAGCTCAGAAGCAACAAAGCCCACATGGAACAGCACATTTTTAATGACATTTCTTTCTAGATTTCTGTTTTGAAGATTTTTTTCCACAGGTATACAGGAATCTAATAGATTTCTGCTTGATAACCTTATTTCCTATTACTTTCCCCAATCCCTCAATTGTTTCCAACAATCTTCTTGTTGTGTCTCTGGTTTCTCTATATATGAAACTGTCTCATTACCAAAGAGTGAGAATTTCACTTCTTCGTTACCAGGTATATTCCTTTTATTTCTTTCTGGTGGGAGCTTTAAGTGTTTCAAATTTTTAGATTTATTAAACTACAGTGATATTAAAACTTCCCTTACTGCTCATTGTTACTCCTGATGATCAATTTTCTATTGCGTTAGATTTATTTGTGTCCCATCTGCTTTGAAATATCAGCTCTTTGGTTTTTAATTCAAATCCACTGAATACAACTAGAAGATGACCAGTTACTTCATATCCTGACATAGAGACATAGCCAAAGGATATATTTTGCAATAAATCTAGGACTTAATGTCTTTAGGAAATGGTCATAAAATCATTTCCTTTGTCTTCACATTATCAGATATTTCCCATTCTCTGCAAGAATATATACATTTTAATTGGCTTTGATAAGTTAGATAATGATGTGCAAAATAGCAAGGGAGTTTGTAGCATTAGGGAACTACATTGTATATGCAACCAGAATGCCTAATGCTTTGAGTATAAGGTAAACTAATAATGTTTTATCAGTAAATCCTACTGCACCATGGAGGAATAGCATATATTAATTAAGATGGGCCATTACAAATTATGTAATAAATATTAAAAATCCTACAATAAAAATAAAATAATAAAATATTATAATAAATATCCACCAGGAATTTTAAAACAGCATAGAAACTATATTTTTTCAAAAATTAATTTCTCCCATTACATTTTTTTATTTTCCAGATGTATCCTTCAGAACTTGAGAATCCAAGTTAAGAGGTACTTGGTGTATGTAAACAATACAGCCAGAAAAAGTCTTAACGCCATCTTAAATTATTAACAAGAATCTATAATTCATGTGGAATTTTAAAGTGCCTTTTCTAACCATTTTGCTTTTTCTCTACTTTGCTTAACCGTTGTGCTGAAATAATGATATACCATAAAGAAAATCTATTTTTCTGTGGTCAGGGGGATGCACAGTGTCACAATCTGTTCCCAAGGAATCTTTCCACTGTGGTCAGACAGATACAGGATGTAATTAGTAACATATAACCAAATAGTCCTGATATACAAACTTATCAACAAATACAGCAATCATATAGTTTATGTAACCTTACAATAGTGTGGCCTAATTTGACAGACATTTTCATGCTGTCCATTAATGATAGTTGGAGTGAATGATAAGAGAAGACTTAAGAAGTGATTCATGTTGAGAAAACTAATGTAGAAAAAATTAAATAATGGCAAATGGGTTCCAAAGGAAGAAGTTAATGTAAATCAGCTGTAAAGGGAATAAATCCGGATACAATAGTTGACAAAAGTAAATAGTAAAAATACTAAAACCAAAAAGATATTGTTGAGAAATTACCATTTCCCCGAAAGTAAGACCGTCCCGAAAGAAAGACAGCCCCGAAAATAAGACCTACTTACAGTTTTGCCTCAGCGGCACGCACCACTGCGCAGCTCACTGTTGGCCGCAGCGCCGCCGGCTCAGACAGGAAGTGCGAGGTCCCTTTTAATCGGAGAGCCCTGCCATTGCCAGGACAAGCTGCCGCCTGCTGCTTGCTCTGCCCTGATCGAGTCTGGCTGACTCATAATTAGACAGTGAGTCGCACGGGGCAAGAGTAACAAGAAATTCTTGATACTGTAGGATTCATAGTTTGCTTATACTGGTTTGTGATGACAACTACTACCATACCGTATATAGGTAATACATGTCCTTTTTTGTTGTTCAATAATAAATATGTACCGTATTCTTCTTCATGGAAATATAAGACATCCCCTGAGAATAAGACCTAGTGCATCCTTGGTAGCGAAAATTGATATAAGACATTGTCTTATTTTGGGAAACAGGGAATATCAGTATGTGTCTATCAGTATGCCATGTTGTAGTGGTGCAAATGTTTCTGTAATAGTGGAAGCTCTGTTACTATCTTTTCAAATACCAGCAAGTTCACTCACAATGAACATGTTTCAGCAGAGCTACCAGACTACGGACAGAACATGAAGAAGAAAACTGTCTCCTTCTGAATAATTAGTTAATGTCATTTTCAGATATAGTGTAAGAAGATGAGCCTTTCACATTGGAAAGTACCTAAAATACAACTAATGAAGAACTGCCTTCTCAAAGCAGAATCAGCATAAAGGACTTAGATGGAGTAAGGCATTGGAGACTTTCATTTGCTGATAGGGCACAACAGGAAATTATAAGAAACAACTACAAACATCCATTAATAATTGGAATGTGAATGTTCTAAGTATACCTTTAGGAAAATAGAGATCATCTAAAATGAAAATAAATTTATAGATTGATATCTTAGGCATTAGTGAGTGGAAATGGTTATTACTAGACATTTCTGGTTGGAAAATTACATAGTTTAGTATGCTAGAAATTATACATTAAAAATTGGTATCTCATAAAAAGAACATTTAAAAATTTGCCTTGAAGTACAATACTGTCTGTGACAGCATAGTATTTACATGCCTACAAGGAAGTTCACATAATACAAAAAATGTTCAAAGTTAGCAAAAACCATTAAGCTAAAGATAAAGAATTCTGTCTAATTCTTTAATCTGAGATTGATCAAATATGTACTCAAGATGCACTGATAATGCTTAACCCGATAATGCTTAACCCAATGTACCACAAGGGATAATTTATACCCTATATTGGGATATATTAAGGATGTAGCAAGATTATAATATTTCTAACTTCTACAATATAACAAAATTTATTTGAATTGATAACATAAATTCCTCAGTTAAAATTATTGGTTTAAAGATTCTTGATTTAAAGGCAGTGAATGATGTAATGAAATTAGCATGCGAAAAAATTTTTATTTTTAAAATATTAAAAAATTATGCCATAATATAATTTAATTGGTATTTAATATTAACCAAACACAATTGACATGGATATTTGACCTTAAGACTACTTGACACTTTTCAGAGTGCTTGTGTTTTATATAGTTTATAGCATATAGAATAAACATTTGGGTTTTTTAAAGCATTTTTCTCCTTAGCACACAGAAACATTTTTGTGTGGCCCAAAATATTTTAAAGTTGTCAGTAATTTTTTACATATTGCTAAGTGACTAAAAGCAAATATTTGAAGGTAAAAAAATAATCAAGAGACCCTGAGAAGATGGCATCTAGTTAAGACTCACCCACCCGGAGCTCCTGCTGCCAGACCAGAAGATTGGGAGGTAAGGTGAGGGAGACTGGGGGGTGGAGTCTTGAATTAGAACTAGGGTACTTGAATCTGTCCTGACCCTGTTGTTTTGTGATTTCCACTCACAAAGCAAACCAAGAACACACTAAATTGCTCTAGGTTCAGCGTGCTGGACTCACAAGCTTCTGCTAAAAAGTTACCTCCACCCTTTCGCAGAGAGTAGCGATTTCCCCAGGCTGACGCCCTAAAGGGGACATAATTCGAGACATGAGGAGAACCGCACACCAGAGCTCTCTGTACTTTTAGTACTTTTAGCTGTACAAAGCCTGGGGAGTTGGGTCAGCGTGTGGCCATAATTTGGAGAAGAAAAAGCAGGAATTTATTTGTGGCAGGTCATGAGTGGATACTCATAGTCCAGGGGGCAAAATTCAGTTCCAGGTAGCCAAGAAGAAAACAACCCCCTAATAAGCTGGATCTCCCCCCTGGGGGTCAGTGTGACCACCGCAAAACAGGGCACCTCATAAGCATTATATAAAAAGAGAGAGACTGTATATTCTTGTTATAAACTGCAAATCCCAGGCTTATTGCTCAACTCCAAGGAAGCACGTAGAAGGAGCCCCTTAACATACTTCAGCATAAGAAGGGACCCCACACTAAGGAATACCAGAATTTAGCTACACTGCCTGGAGGCTTTCAGCATAACAAAGACAGTTGGAGAAAGTCTAAGTTTCTAACTGAGCACAAATCTAGAGCCCAGAGTCAGGGAGCCAATTTAATTTAATTCTATTCTAGTTGGACAGGGGGAAAAATTACTAAATAAAGTTTTAGATCCTCTGATCTAGTGGGGCACCAGCAGTCTAGAAAGGAAATAAGCCCAGCTACCCTCTCATGATTCTACACACAACTGAGGAGGGTCTGCCTGTCCTGGGGCCCTACACGGGGCTGTGGGAACACTCCGCCCCACCCTGCTGCAGTGCTACATACAGCACATGGTAGGATATCAGTGAACTCCAGCACTCAGTACCACAGTGGGAACTGAGACCTGGCCATTGTTACGATCTTGCCTTCGAAGGGAATCCCACCCAGCATCTGTGGGGCCCTACATCAAGTGGGCACACCACCCTGCAACCCTGAGGCAGAGTTGGAACTCCTCCAGCCCCACAGTTAGGTGATCAAGTCTCAGTTATCTCCTTACTTACCACTCTATTTCTTCTTCATTCTCTCTCCTATCTATCTTTCCCACCACAATCGGTCTCAACTGACTCAGTTTTGTTTTGTTTTTGCTTGCTTTCAGTTTTCTTCTTTTTCTCTCTTTTTCCTCTTCTCTCCCTCTCTTTCCTATCATACGCCACTGCTGGCTTCCAGGCCACTACCCTCTGCCATGGGTAATTCAACCCAAACAGCAGGGGGAACTCCAGCCTGCCTCTGTGGGAGTGCTGCACACCACACAAAGCATCTGTGACAGCCCTCTACAGCGCTCCTCACTGCTGAGGAAACCTCCGTCGGACCTCTAAGTGATCATGCCAACTAGGGCAATTCCGCGCAATACCACTGGGTCCTGCATTAAAGGGCACACCAACCTGCCATCTTGGGGCAGGGTTTAAACTCCTCCGGTCCCACATTCAGGAGACCAGGGATCAGCTATCTCTATATTCTTTCCTTCTCTCTTTCGTCTCTCTTTACCATCACAGCCAATCTGAGTGAGCACAGTTGTGTTTTTCCCCTTCTTTCTATTTCCTTTCTTTATTCTCTCTCTCTCTTCTCATCTCTTCTCCTCTCTTTCTGCTTTTCTGTGTCTCGCCTCTCCCTCTCTTACCTTCCACATGCCACTCCTGGTTTCCAGACCCCTATCCTCTGCCTAGGGTAACTCCACCCACCCAGTGGAGAGAGCGCCAGCCTGCTCCCTAAGACAGGCAATGCTGTACACGGCACAAGGCAGTGCTGCACACGGCTTGGCACGGGGCTCAGTTATCTCTTTATGGTTTTTGTCTTCACTTTTCTTTCTTTTTTTTGTTGTTCTTTCAGGTTTTCTTCTTTCCCCTTCTTCTATCTGTTCTCTCTTTCCTGCCGCAGTCTCAGCAGATTCACTTTACCTTTTTGTTGTTTTGTTGTTTTTACTTTTGTTTTGTCTTTGCATTTTTGTGTGTGAGGGGTACTAGTTTTCTTAGAATTTTCACTCCCATCTTTGTTTTCTTCTTTTTCTTTTCCTTTCCCTCTCTTTCCTTTCACAAGCCACTATCAGCCTCCAGGCCACTCTCCTCCACCTAGGGCAACTCCCCCCAATTGGGGGAACTCCACGCTGCCACAGGAGAACATCCACCCAACCTCCACAGAGATCTCTCTGACTAGGGTAATTCCACCTGCCAACTATGGTGTGCTTCACCAAGGAGGGCACACCCACACACCTTCCTCAGCACTCAGATCCAAAGAGAAATACTACATGCCACCCGTGGTGCTCCAAGCACACTGAGACAAACCACACTGGCCTACTTAGAGACCAACCACTGAAATGACACACTCATGCCTTCACAGCAACCTGGCCAGCCTCTCATGAGAGGATTATTCAACTCATATTCCAAATAACGGGATACTGGTTGGCTAGGGTCAGAGTGAAACCAGGAGGATACAGTGGTAGCCTAACCACCAGTACAGGTACCTGCAGTTAGTTCACAGAAGCACTCATACAAGTCCCCAAGAGAGAGCCAAGTGCTCTTCAACTCTGTAAGATGCCATTGGGATCCTCTAAAACAATACGTAAACAGCAAGCAGTTCGAAGAGCCTCAATGACAAAGCAGGAGGAATAGAAGACAATGCCAGAAGAAGTCATGAACCTAATGATGTGCATAGAAGAAGCAGATATTCACCTGCCACAGAAAGAAATGTTCAGAATGCTGCTTGGAGTCATCCAGGATATAAGGGAAGCAATGCAAAAAAAAAAGGATGAAATGATAGCCTTGTCTGATGCTGTGAAGAGGAATAATATTAGAATAATTGGACTTCCGGAATGAGACACAACAAAGAAGTCAACAGCAAAAACAGTAAGGGAATTCTTAGAGGAAAATTTCCCCAGCTTAATAAATAAAAATCAGGCAACCATTCAGGAGGCTGAAAGAACACCAGTCAGAATATCAGAAAGATGTTTACTTGTATTCTAATGCCTATCATAAGACATTCCATTGTGTGGAATATAAGAAACCATGGATAATTTGTGAAGAATGTGAACTCCAGAATATTTATTCATGGTCTTGCAGAACCTATATACATAGATCAAGAGGCAGTCATTCGAGCAGAACAAGGGAATGCTTGAAGGTTTAAAATCAGAAAAGGTGTCAGTGTTGTGTATTTTCACCATACATATTCAACCTGTGTGCTGAGCCGTTATAATCTATAAAGAAGAATGTGGCATCAGGATTACATGGAGGTTTATTAAGAATTCGCATTGTGCAGAAAGAAAATCTTGCTTGCTGAAATTGAGGATGATATGAAGCACTTACTGATGAAAATCAAAGGCTCTAACTTTTAGTATGAATTACAATTCAATGAAAAAAAAACAAAATATTCACAACTGGACTAACATACAACATCATGATCATGATAAGCAAAGAAAATACTGGACGTATCCAGGATTTAATTTTACTTGATTCCACAATCAATTCCATGAAAGCAGCAGTCACGTGAGGATTGACTAGGATAAAGACCTCTTTTTGGTGGCGAAGGGCGAGATGTCACTTTGAGAACTAAGGTGTCCCTGACCCAAGCCATGATATTTTCAACCACCTCACATACATATGAAAACTAGAAAATGAATAAGGGAGGCTGGAGAAGAACCCATGAATTTGAACTATTTTATTGATGACAAATATTGAACCAGGGATGCAAGAACAAACAAATGTGTCTTTGAAAAAATTACAACAGGAATGCTCTTTAGAAATTAGATTGGTAAGACACAGTCTCACTTATTTCTACATATTGTCAGAAGGGACCAGTTTCTAAAGAAGGATATCATGCATTGTAAACAGAAGTTCAGCTAACAAGGGGAAGCACTTCAACAGATACATTAACAACGTGGGGTCAATTTAACAATGATTGTGAAGACAACACAGAATCTGGTTGGGTTACATTCTGTTGTCATTTATGGTCAGACTTCACAGCCCCTGTTCTGTCTCCATCATTTCTCCCATTTAATTGCTTTTTTTAGCCTCTGGATATTTAACCATTATATTCACTATAATTATCTGATCATTTGTATGGTGGTCTATTTAAATATAGACAGAATGGATCAAGATTTCTATAGTCTTCATGAGAATATTTACAAAAGAATTCATGTGGATCATTATACAGTGAAATCATATCACTCCTTTCAGGGACTGTTAGCCATTAGATACTAGATGTGGGCGGTGCATATTTCTGCAAAGACTGTATAAAGTAGTTTATGTTAATTAATGAAATTCACAAAGAAGTAATTAGTAATATAAATATCTAGACAAATAAATCTTAAAATTTCATTTTCCACTTTTGTTGTTCACAGTTACCCATAACAATATAGCAAGCATAGGGAAGCAACCTAGTTAATTACTCTAACAACTCAAATTTGACATCTACCAAAAAAATAAAGGTATGCATTTGAAATTTGAATTTTTAAAAAGGGAAGAAAAACTGATGTTTCTGACGTGAAATGTGTTAAAGAAGATGTTGAAAGTAAACTGGTTTGTCAAAAGAATGAACAAATGGCCTTAGAAGAAACACAAGCAAAAGGTTCTAGAGAAGCAAGTACTGTGAAACATAGTCTGGCTTCCTTCAGGTATATAATCGGGAAGGAATAATTGCTTTAAAAAGGCATCATGTCTGTTAAGTTAGAGAACCAACAAAAATGAAGGATGGATTAGATGAATTGACACAAAATTGACAGCAATGACAAGTTCATGACTGGGTTTGCACAGGACTGGGCTTAGCATTATACATCTTTGATGAGTCAGGGCCTACTCAATAGCAATGAAATCAACCACCTCGGGCTGGCCAGGGTCTTGAGTTAAAAAGAACAAATGCCTGTCACTAGACAGCTAAATGTTTGAAACCTGAAACCCAAACCAGTGATAATCTTGGGTGATAGAATCAATGGCTGTGAGTGAGTCAAAAATCACAGAACCAAGTTTGTCTGCCTTGCTAGACTTTCTTTTCGTACCCACCTACCCAAATTCACTGTCACCTTCACTTGATCTTCCATTTCATTTTGAACATGTAAAGCAGAAAACTTACTCTACTTGATTTTCCTTCCTAAATCATATTTTCCCTTCCACCTAGTTGACTCTCAGTGTGGTTATAGAGTACCAAATTCCTTCTGCAGGGTACAATTCTCATTTTAGTTATTCACCAAAACTAAGCAGCATACTAGTACACATTATTTTTTAGAAAATATTTCTTTGCATATACTTTTTTCCCTAGTTAGTATTTTTAAAATCATTTTATTGGTGTCCCATACAGCTTTATCACAATCCATACAGCCATTCATTGTGTCACGCACATTTGTACATTTGTTGCCATCATCATTTTCAAAATATTTTCCTTCTACTTGAGCCTTGGTATCAGCTCCTCATGTTTTTCCCTCCCTCCCTCATGAACCCTGGATAATTTATTACTATTATTTTTTCATGTCTTATACTGACTGGTGTCTCCCTTCATCCACTTTTCTGTTGTCCATCCCCCTGGGAGGAGATTATATGTAGATGATTGTGATCAGTTCCCCCTTTCCTTTTCTCCCCCCACCGTCCTCTTCCCCTCCTGGTATTACTACTCTTAATTATTGGTCCTGGGGTTTTTATCTGTACTGGATTCCCTGTGTTTCCAGCTCTTACTGTACCCATGTACATGCTCTAGTCTAGCTGGATTTGTAAGATAGAATGGGAGTCATGGCAGGAAGCATTCAAGGACTAGAAGAAAGTTGTTTGTGCTATATTGCACCCTGCCTGGCTTATCTCTTCCTTGTGACCCTTCTGTAAGGGAATGTCCAATTGTCTACAGATGGACTTTGGGTCTCCACTCTGTACCGCCCTCCCCCTCATTCACATTGATATGATTTTTTTGTCCTCGGTCTTCAATGCCTGATACCTGATCCCATCGACAGCTCATGATCACACAGGCAGATGTGCTGCTTTCATGTGGACTTTGTTGCTTCTGGGCTAGATAGTCGCTTGTTTATCTTCAAGTCTTTAAGATCCCAGATGGTATATCTTTTGATAGCTGGGAACCATCAGCTTTCTTCATCACATTTGTTTATGCACCAATTTTGCTTCAGTGATCATGTCGGGAAGCTAAGCATCATGGCATGCCAGGTTATTAGAACAAAGTGTTCTTGCATTGAGGGAGTACTTTAGTGGAGGCCCAATTTCCATGTTACCTTAACCCTTCACCTACACATATATGTACATAGATCTATTTCCCTCTCGTTATATATAAATATATTTACACATGTACATGGATGTATTTAGCTATCTATAAGTGCCCTTTGCCTCCTACTTTTTTCTTCTATTTCCTTTTTTAAAAATCATTTTGTTAGGGGCTCATACAATCCATACATCCATCAATTATGTAAAGCACGTTTGTACATTCATTGCCCTCATCATTCTCAAAACATTTGCTCTCCCCCTAAGCCCCTGGCATCAGCTCCTAGCTAGTATTTTATCAAAGTCCTTTTTCATATTGGTGCTGCATAGTAAAATATGTCTAGAGAAAATATTAACAGTGACAGAGAAAGCCAAACTGTGTTTGGGAAGACTAGAAAAGTGAAAATCTTTTGCTTTAAAATATGCTCCCCTTCTCCAGAGACACAGGTGTGGTTTATTGCAGTGGAAATTATGCTTTAAATGAAGAGGATTTTTCTTAACACAGAACTAGAAGCATGTTTATTTTTCTCTCTAAACTTGCTGCTTTATTCTGGTGAAAAGATTTTCAAGAGTGAGGTGTAGATGAATTCTAATACTATCTCAGAATTCTCTAGACCAAATAGGTAGAAAAGAGAAGGTTCTCTAAAGAAGTAAGAGAAGATGGGGATAACCCAGGATTTCAGTCTCCAGATGTAGGAAATCTATACATCTACACATTCATCCTGGAAAATAAAAGGTATACATTTCAGAGCTCGAGGAAGAATCGCTAGTGATACCTACTTGGACAATGCGCAAGTGCTTCCTTGTTCTGACATGAGACATCATTTTATAATGTATTCAAATAAATTTAACATGGTTAATCCAAAATTATACTCCTATGAAGAATTGCAATCTCAGAAACTCACAGGAGCAATTGTATCTCCTGTCCTCCAGGGCCTGTCCTCCAGCATCGCTGTGAGTCAGAATTGACTCCAGGGAATGTCTGGCCTTCTTTTGAGTGCACAAAATGAGTTTGAGCCAGAGTTAGTATGTTCCTACACGTAGAAAATTGCAGGCACATATAACTATCTTACCAATATTTTCAAAATAAATGGCTGGAGACTAAGCATGGCCTTCTAGTATAAGCAGTGTTGTTGCCTAAGTAAGTCCATTTCAATTTCAATGCCGTCGTTCTTCCATTATCAGTCAGATTTGTGAAAGAAAACAAAATTTGTCAGAAACTGCGTATACTTTAGATTTCTAAGTCCTACAGGACTTTTTTCTCTGGGAAAGTCTATCAAGGTAGGGAGAAAATACTGTGTGTGCGTATGTGTGTGTGTGTGTGTGTGTGTGTGTGTGTGTGTGTGTGTGTGTGTAAGAAGATATCAACCTAAAAGGCTTTCTATTTATGTACAGTGAAAGTCAAGACCCTACTCTGGAAGAGCAGCAAAACTTTCTACTCCCCCAAATTGTGGCAATCTACGAAACCAATAGAGGCATTTCTATCATGTCCAATAGGACTGCTATAAGCCATCATATACTTAATGGCAGAGAATGAGAGATTGGAAGAGAGAGGGTGAGAGAGAGAAAGATCCTCTGGTTTGGAAGGGACAAACTTGAAGCACCAGGCAAACATTAATGAAAGTTAGGTGTTAGAAAGAACTAATACAATTAACAATTCCACATTTTACTTATTATCATTTTTAGAATTTTGTTTTATTTTAAAAACAATTTTATTAGGGGCTCTTACATCACTTATAACATTCCATACATCAATTGTATAAAGCATATTTGTCCATATGTTGCCATCATCATTTTCTAAACATTTACCTTCTATTTGATCCCTTCATATCAGCTCCTCTTTTTTCCCCTCCTTTATTCACCCAACCCTCATGACTGCTCGATAAATTATAAATTATTATTGTTTTCATATCTTACATCAACCACTGTCCCCCTTCACTTATATTTCTGTTGTTCATCCCTGGCGGAGGTTGTTCTTGAGACGTTCTCTAAATTCTCACGCGATATGCTCTAGGTTATATTTTGGGTACTTGTGGCATTTGACTTTTTCCCAGTTTCAACTTAAACTTATAAATGAGAAAGTGATGGTGTATTTCATAGTAGCCCTTGCTCTTGTTTTCCCTGATGATAATGAACGTCTCCAGTGTCTCTTCCCACAGATGTAATCAATTTGACTTCTGTGTATTCATTCTGGAGGCATTCACCTGGGTAAGTGCATAGCTTTATGCCTCTGAGCAAGTACAACTAATTTAATTTTGATTCATGTTATTGCACAACCACTAAATGTAGTGTTGAAGATATTGGGGAATTCTCCTATTTTTTTAATTCTGAAATTGATCAAACCCACAATCAAGAGCTTCCACTGATTAGTACTGGCAATTGAAATGTGAAAGTTGGAAACAAGAAGGATCAGTTATTATACAAACTTTGACCCTGGTGATAGAAATGCAGCTGGAGATTTCATGAAAGAATTTTGCAAGTCCAATGAATTCTGCATTGCATATACAATTTTCAAACAATATAAATGTTAACTATTATAGTAAATATATTGATTCATTGGGAATATAAAATCATTGCAAATTTATTTTTAATTTCCCATTCCATAAGGTTATATAGTATCCATTGATTCAACTTTTAAATTTTTGTTGAAGTTTTACACATTTATAAAAGCTGTGAACACAGTTTATAATATTAATTTCTAAATATTTTAATAGTCTTTTTCTTTTTATGAATTCTTTAGTTTCCCACTGCATTTTCTACTTATTAATTGAACTAATATACAAACACTCTGCAGGTCAGTATCTTATACCAAGATCCCACAATTGATAAAGTAGAAGGGCAGAAAAAATGAAATATACCCTCAAGCAGATGGATTCGCACAGTGGCTGCAACACTAGAGTCAAAGATAGCAACAATGATGAGGATGACTCAGAACCAGGCGGTGTTTCCTTCTATGAAGTAGGAAGTCTCTGTGAGTTGGAGGTGACTTGACACCTAACAACAACAATCTAAGGAGGGAAAATTACATACTCTTTAGGGACTTTGCACTTCTATCGATCTAAAAATTAAAACTGGTTAAACATTACAAATATACTACCAGTCCCAGAAAATTAAGAAATAACCTGTATCTCAATTATTTTTTTGTCCTGCATTGATCTAGAATCTATTTGGAGAAGTGGCATGCATCTCAGTTGCATTTGGGAAAAGATACAAAAGATACCTTTGAATTTTATTGGTGGGGGGAGGGGGTCTGGATACTACATGCAGAGCTCTCATGAAACCAGAGATTTTTGTGGCACTTGGGAAAAGAATGTTTTATTTCTATCTGGCTTTGTTCAATTGTGTACCTCAAAAGAGTACATCAAATTTCAAAGTTGGTTACAATCTAGTTAGAGTTCCTCTCTTGGAAAACATTTTCCCCTTAACAAAGCATGAAGCTGTAAAGAACAATTTCCTTCTTGCTTATGGTTTTTGGTTCAACTGATATTTTTTATATAGAGCAGTTGTTCAGGAGACTGTGGAATGCATTTGTTCAGAGAGTAGAATGTGTGTCTCAGCAAATAAGGCAACAGAAGAAAAATGATCTTCGAGGCAGTATAAAAATGTATATGTAAGAAGTAAATTTATGATCAAAGCCTATTTTGGCATGATTGGGAAATCTAATTGATTCTTATTCATGTGAAAACATAAGTTTGAGGAGAATTTTAAAGATACATTGTCACACACTTGCAAAGTTATGCATGTTTGTCTCTATTATTAAAACCGTTTCAAAAAAGAACCGAGTTATACCTATCAACAAAATTTCACCCGCAATTTTCAAGGAAAATGGAAAATTAATCACTTCTAAAAAAAGTACATATAAAAGAAATGTTCATGACCATTAGCCATTTGCAAGATTCAAATCAAAACAACAATGAAGTATCATGTCACACCAGCATTAATAACAAAGTTCAATACAGCAGGTAGCAACAAATGCTGACAAGAGTTTGGAGACCAGAACACTCATACATTGCTCATGGGACTATTAAATGGTGTATGGCAGTTACATAGTCTGTTGTCAACTTGAGCGAAGGGGTGGAGTATGGCCTATCAATCAGGTCATAACCAATGAGGCTGTTGTGTGGGCATGATCTTCGGAGGATTCTGGGAATTCCTGTTTTCCTACCTGGAGGTGGGACACACACTCTCTCTGCTGGACATTCCTGTTGAAAAGCCACATGATATCACACTGATGGCAGCCAAATCCCTGGAGTTGGAGGACCCATGTGGAGATTCCCACCAAGTCTGAGATGCTTCCTCTGCCACTGGATCCACCACTGGCCTGGACATATGGGCTAATATTGGACTTATGGACTTGATCTGGACTGGGCTGCGATATTTTCTCAATATACTATTCCTCTTTTATATAAAGCTCTCTCTTACACAGGTATGAGCGTCTATGCATTTGTCTCTCTAGTTAACCTGGATTAACACAGAGGGCAACCATGTGGAAATTGGAATAGCTCGACCTCAAGAGACTTCTCTGGGCAGAGGAGGTTGGGGAGAAATGGGGACCCAGTAACAAGGAGTACAAGAAAAAAGAAAGTGTTCTAAAGTTGATTCTGGTAATGATTGTGCAACACTTCTTGATATAATTAAACTATTGAGTTGTATAATATTTGCATTATGTCCCAACGAAAATATTTATTTAAAAACATTCTCTCTATTGATCCAATGTATAATTGTTCCAGCATTTTGTACTTTCTGCATTGTTATTGATTGAGGTTCTTCTCTGTTTCACTCTGTCATTGTTGGTGAGTCACTTGGTTTTGTTTTCATTTTGTACATTTATCTGCAAATGACGCCCAACACAAGTAACCCTATAGAGACAACAACTGAATCAACAGTTTCACTGGGACATGGCAGGGAAGGTTGGAGGGAAATGGGTAGCTAACAATGAGTACAAACAAGGAGGAAAGTAAGCCTCTGCTGGAATCCTGGTGATGGTTCACAATTCTTATGACTGTGATTGAACTATTGAAATCTATGACAGTTGAATTGTATGTGGGTGAAACTATTTATATTTAATTTGGGAATAGAAATAAATCTTTGCAAAAATAACTTTATCTGTAGCTTGTTTCAGAACACTAGTGAATATTACATACAGATAAGAAATATATGTAATATAACATAGTTTTGAAATATATAATCACTCTAAAACTCAACATTTGATTAATTTTTGCATATTTTAAAATATATATTTTTTTATTAAAGTCAAATTTTCCAATAAAATTGTAAAAAGTATTTAGTAAGATTGAAGTTTGATTTTTTAGAATATTTTTCAAACCATTAAAAATATACCTCAAGCAAAATAATAAAAATCAGACCCATTTGTATTTTATGTGTGTATAGTATTTATATTTACATATAAGTAAACTACTTATAAATCTAGCATTAATTATCCCTTTAGTTTTCAATTTTATAAAGATGGAAGGCAAAGGAATTTCTTTAATATTAAAATAATTCCTATACTACAGTTTCTGAAACTATTGAGCCAATTGAAAAGGAATTTGGGTCTTCTATTGTAAAACATAGAGAAGCAAGAATATCATTATTCTGTACTACTAGGGAAGTAGCATGGTAAAATTAATTTTATAATTGGTGTTTAAGTTAAGCAATTCATAGAATCTGCTACAAAGCATGAAGTGCACATAATATTTTTTGTCCAGGGCCAAAAGAGGTAATAGGTAATGAAAAACAAACAAAAGCTCAAGTTTTGAGGGATACTATTACAAACACCCGCTGACCTCTTACCATATCTGGTGCCTAAAGAAAACAGAAAGACGCTATTAAAGATTCCATAGTGATAAAGCATAACAAATACATAAAATGCAAAAATAAACCCACAAAAAGAAAGGCATTACTGTCAGTGAGGTGATTCCCACTCATAGGGACTCTAGTCCTCAGCAGAACTACACCTGGGCGTTTCCTAGACTGCTCCTCTTTTTTTAAACAGTGTTATTGGCATACAATTCACACATCATACAATTCAATAGTTCAATCATATTTAAGAAGCACTTGATATCTCTTTTGATCCATTTTAGAGTAACTCTATGGGAGTAGAAAGTCAAATATTTGTTCTTCAGAGCAACTGATGAAATTGAACTGTTTACCTGGTGGTTAGTAGCACAATCACCCACTGTGTCCCCCAGAACCCCTCAAATATATATACAATATAGTATTATAATATATATTTAATATATATTACTATATAGTGCACCACTATAATAGATAAAGTAGATTAAAACGTGCACAGAAAAAAATCCCCAAATGTTACATTTGCTATGGAAATGACTACTTCATCAAATTAAGGATGTGTAAAGGGATCAGACTGTGATACAAATAGAGAATCTTTGAAGACATACTCTACAGAGAGCTATTGTGAAGCCATGAGACAGTTTGACATTAAGAGAAACTGAGAACTTTCTATAATGCAAGGCATTAACGCTCAATATAAAATGTAGTATACAATATATTAGAGGTCGTTTGAGAAGTTCTTAAAAGTACATTGAAATCATGAGGAAAGAATAAGATTTGTGGGGAACGTTTATTAAAATTAGTATGCAATTAGGTGATCCAGGTAAATTAGAAACCATGTAGACCTGTGATCTATATGTGTAATAGTTGACTAAGAAACAGAAAAATAAATCATTACTCATCTCTTCTAGTATAAAGCCAGTGATAATTATTGAAAATATTTTCTAATAATATATCCTGTCATTAACGCTCAATTTTGCATAGTTCACTGTGAACAATACTAGCCCATCTCCAAAGACAACTAAAGTTGATTCGCTGCAAAACTTATATCTCCATTGCGTTTTTAACCTGACAGTTTCTAAATACCCTGCACAAACAATAGCCTCTGGCAGATGATTTTGACTATTAACTTATCTAATCCCTTCTGTGTATATTAGCTTTAAAGCACTTTATATCAGTTGCATAAATCATAGCCATTTCTAGTAAACTTGGAAAGAAGAAAATATGCCACCTGACTGTACTACAAAAGCAATTGTAGATGTTCAGAAATACAATCAAATACTTTACAACTATATCCAAGAAGAGCATGCATAAATCTCAGCTGCCTGGGTTTCCCCAGGGCGTATGCAAAGAGATAAAGCTCTGAATTGGGCATAAGCAGCTTTATTTCATTCAAAGTGTGCTTTTTTAAACTTAACTGACTATTTTACTCATCATCAAGAAAATAGTTATAATAAATATGAAAAAGAGTTTGAAAGAAATAGTGGAATTCTTTTTTTTAAAATTTTTTTATTTTAACAATTTATTGGGGCTGATACAATTCTTTTCACAGTTCATACATATACATACATCAATTATATAAAGCACATCTGTACAGTCTTTGCCCTAATCATTTTTTTCTCTTTTCTTCTTTTACATTTTATTAGGGACTCAAACAACTCTTACCACAATCCATACATATACATACATCAATTGTATACAGCACATCCATACATTCCCTGCCCCAATCATTCTCAAGGCATTTGCTCTCCACTTAAGCCCCTTGCATCAGGTCCTCTTTTTTTTTCCCCCCTCCCTCCCCATTCCCCCCTCCCTCATATGCCCTTGGTAATTTATACCTCGTTATTTTGTCATATCTTGCCCTATCCGGAGTCTCCCTTCCCCCCTTCTCTGCTGTCCCTCTCCCAGGGAAGAGGTCACATGTGGATCCTTGTAATCAGTTCCCCCTTTCCAACCCACTCACCCTCCACTCTCCCAGCATCGTCCCTCACACCCTTGGTCCTGAAGGTATCATCCACCCTGGATTCCCTGTACCTCCAACCCTCATATGTACCAGTGTACAGCCTCTGTCCTATCCAGCCCTGCAAGGTAGAATTCGGATCATGGTAGTTGGGGGAAGGAAGCATCCAGGATCTGGGGGAAAGCTGTGTTCTTCATCGATACTACCTCACACCCTAATTAACCCATCTCCTCTCCTAAACCCCTCTCTGAGGGGATCTCCATTGGCCGACACTTGGGCCTTGGGTCTCCACTCTGCACTTCCCCCTTTATTTAATATGATATATATATACATACATACACATACATATATACATATACACATATATACAAATACATACACATACTTATATCTTTTTTTTTTTGCATGATGCCTTATATCTGGTCCCTTGGGCACCTCGTGATCGCACTGGCCAGTGTGCTTCTTCCATGTGGGCTTATTTGCTTCTGAGATAGATGGCCGCTTGTTCACCTTCAAGCCTTTAAGACCCCAGACACTATCTCTTTTGATAGCCGGGCACCATCAGCTTTCTTCACCACATTTGCTTATGCACCCATTTGTCTTCAGCGATCCTATCATGGAGGTGTGCAGTCAATGATATGATTTTTTGTTCTTTGATGCCTGGTAACTGATCCCTTTGGGACGATTCGATCACACAGGCTGGTGTGTTCTTCCATGTGGACTTTGTTGCTTCTGAGCTAGATGGCCGCTTGTTTATCTTCAAGCCTTTAAGACCCCAGTCACTCTCTCTTTTGATAGCCAGGCACCATCAGATTTCTTCACCACATTTACTTGTTCACCCACTTTGGCTCCAGCCGTTGTGTCGGGAGAGTGAGCATCATAGAGTTCCAATTTAATAAAAGAAGGTATTCATGCATTGAGGGAGTGTTTGAGTAGAGGCCCAAGGTCCTTCCGCCACCTTAATACTTGACCTATAAATATAGACACATAGATCTGTTTCCCCATCCTCCTATATATATTTGCATGTACATGTCTTTGTCTAGACCTCCATGAATGCCCTTTGACTCCTAGCTCTTTCCTCCATCTCCCTTGACCTTCCTCCTGCCCTACTACCATGCTTCATCGCCACCTGGGCTAGAGTATACCTCTTCTCTAAGCAATCTTACCCTTGATCATTTCCCACCAGGCCTGCCACTCCCCCTTCTCTACCATTTGGGGTCCCATGTTTTTCCCTTGTCCCTGGGTTTGTTAACACCACTTCCTTACCCCCACTACCCCCCCACCCCATGTCCCCCCGGAACTGTCGGTCCCGTTGTTTTTCATCCAGATAGTTCATCCAGCCTGTCCTATTCAGACAGACCTGTGGAGTCACTAACATGCACGAAAACTAGACAGAGGAGCGCAAAGCAACAGTATACAACCAGACAACAAAAAACCAAAACAAACCACTGAAAAAGAACAGAACAAAACAGTTCACAAGAGAAAAGCTTGTAGTTAGTTCAGGGATCGTTTGCTGGCCCTTAGGAGCGTTTTCCACGCCCTGGCCCCAAAGTCCACTTTCAGCATTCCCTGGGGACCTTGCCACTCCATTCCCTTGCTGTTCCGCTGCACTCCCCCAGTGATTTGCCTCGGTGTGGTGGGATCAGGTCAGGTGCAATTCCCACACTGTGTCTCCGGTGCTGTCCCCTGTATCGCCCTTAGTCACTGAGGGGCATCATGTCTCATAGTAGGGCCAGCCATGTAGTTCTCTCTGTGGACTGGCTGCTCTAATCAGGAACATTATCATCACGGCCTGGTGGGCCAGGCTGTGCTCCACTCTCTCCTCCTGCCCCTTCATCTGCTCCCGTGTGCTCTGATCAAATATGTCCATCTCCCATAATTGCAGAGTCAATGTCGTCCTTTGGAACAAATTCTTTTCGGGGGAGGGGCAGGAATCCACTTAATTTATGGTGCTGGGGCCAGCCTCCCAGACCTCTCCACCGGTTCCCTCCTCCACACCGGGATATTGCATTCACACCTTGCGACACTGGGTTGAAGTCTGGTCCCACTTTCCTTGTGGAGATATAAACCATACCTTCCCCTTGGGTGGATTAATGCCCCATTTCTGTCATGCTGATTGTACTTACCTCAGGGGACTCATGTTGTACCTGTCCCTTTGGGTCTGGCTTACCTTGCTTAACATAATTCCTTCCAGCTCTTCCCATGAAATAACGTGTTTCATGTGCTCATCGGTGCTTTTCAGTGCTGCATAATACTCCATTGTGTGTATGTGCCAAAGTTTGCTAATCCACTTGTCTATCGATGGAAACTTAGGCTGTTTCCAAGTCTTTGCTATTGTGAATTGTGCCGCAATAAACATTGGAGCGCATATGACTGGTCGTGTTTTATTTGCTGCTTCAACCGGGTATATGCCCAGTAGAGGGATGGCTGGGTCGTAAGGTAGATCAATATCCATTTTCTGTAGGTATCGCCAGATTGCTTTCCACAGTGTCTGTACAAATCTGCACGACCACCAGCAGTGGAGGAGGGTTCCTACTTCACCACAGCCCCTCCTACACTTTTTGCTCTCTGATTTACTGATCTGGGCTAGCCTCAGGGGTGTTAGGTGGTATCTCATGGTTGTTTTGATTTGCATTTCTCTTATGGCAAGGGACTTCGAGCACTTTCTCATATATTTATTGGCCATATTGATCTCCTCTCTAGTGAAAGTTCTTCTCATTTCTTTTGCCCACTTCCTTAGGGGGTTAACTGTTTTCCTCTTTCATGCAGGTCATGATGGTGTTATAGATTTTAGTAATGAGCCCTTTGTCTGACGTGTCATTACTAAAAATCTTCTCCCAGTCTGTGGGTTGCCTTGTCACCCTCTTGGCAAAGTCTTTCGAGGTGCACAGGTGTTTTATTCTTATTAGATCCCATTTGTCGATTTCCAGATCACCTGTTTGTGTCCCCTTCCCTGTTGCAGTGAGCCTATGTGCTCCCTGGGCTAGTGCTCTGAGATTAGTCCCGATTCCCTCCTTAATGGTCCTGATGGTTTGGGGTTTGACTTCTAGATCTGTGATCCACCTTGAGTGTATTCTTGTGCATGGGGTGAGGTAGACGTCTTGTTTCAACTTTCTACATGTGGATATCCATTGTTTCCAGCACCACTTATTAAAGAGGGCATCTGCTTCCCACTTGACGTTTTTGGGACCCTTGTCGAAGATCAGTTGTCTATATGCTGATGATTTTACTCCTGGGCTTTCTATTCTTTTCCACTGGTCTGAGTGTCTATCATTGTGCCAGTACCATGCTGTTTTGACCACTGTAGCTGTGTAGTAGGCATTAAAATCTGGTAGGGCGAGTCCTCCAACTGTGTCCTTCTTCTTGAGGAGTTCTCTGCTAATTCTGGGTTTCTTCCCTCTCCATATGAAGTTGGTGGTCAGTTTTTCCAATTCTTTGAAGAAGGTTGATGGTAATTGGATTGGTATAGCATTGAACTTGTAGAGTGCTTTAGGAAGAACTGTCATCTTTACTATGTTCAGCCTACCTAACCATGAGCAGGGGAGCTTCATCCATTTGTGAAGGTCACTTTTAGTTTCCTGTAATAGGGTTTTATATTTATGCTTATAAAGGTCTTTAGTATTTTTTGTTAAGTATATTCCTAGGTATTTCAGTTTGTTCTTGGCTACTGTGAAGGGTACTTCCCTCTTAATCGCCTCTTCCCTGGCCCTGTCCGATGTGTATAGAAACCCTACCGACTTCTGTTTATTGATCTTGTATCCTGCTACTCTTCCGTATTCCTCTATTGCTGTAAGTATTCCAACTGTGGAGTTTTGGGGGTCTTCAATGTATAGGATCATGTCATCTGCAAATAACGATAGTTTCACCTCCTCCTCTCCCAACTGGATCCCTTTGATGTCCTTCCGCTGTCTTATGTTGTTAGCCAGAACCTCCAAAACGATATTGAATAGAAGAGGGGACAGGGGGCATCCTTGTCTTGTACCCTTTTTCAGTGGTATTGTTCTTGTCTTTTCTCCATTGACTATGATGTTGGCTGTTGGTCTTTCATAGATAGCTTGTATGAGCTTGAGGAACTTACCTTCCAATCCTATCTTCATGAGTGTTTTGATTAGGAATGGATGCTGGATGTTGTCAAATGCTTTTTCTGCATCTATGGATATTATCATATGGTTTTTATCCTTTTTCTTCTCGATGTGGTGTATGATATTGATGGATTTTCGGATGTTAAACCATCCCTGCATCGCTGGGATGAATCCTACTTGGTCGTGGTGAATGACATGTTTGATGTTCCTTTGTATTCTATTGGCCAATATTTTGTTAAGGATTTTTGCATCTATGTTCATTAGAGATATTGGTCTATAATTCTCTACACCTGTGGGGTCTTTTCCCTGTTTGGGTATCAAAGTAATGCTGGCTTCGTAAAATGAGTTTGGGAGCTTGCCGTTCTTTTCTATGTTATGGAATACTTTGTGGAGGATCGGTGTCAGCTCTTCCCTGAATGTTTGGTAAAATTCTGCTGTGTAGCCATCTGGCCCTGGGGCCTTTTTCCTTGGTAGGTTTTTGATGACACTCTCTATTTCTTCCTTCGCTATGGGTTTGTTGAGGTTCTTGATCTCTGTCTCAGGTAATCTAGGGAGAGATTGTTTTTCTAAATATTTATCCATGTCTTCCAGGTTTCTGAATTCATTAGAATACAAACCTTCATAGTACTTTGTGATTATCCTTTTTATCTCATTGGGGTCTGTTGTTATTGCCCCTGATTCATCCCTCATCCTGGCTATTGATGATTGCTCCTTTCTATCTTTGGTAAGCTTTGCCAGGGGAGTGTCAATTTTATTAATTCGTTCATAAAACCAGCTTCTAGTTGCGTTAATCCTTTGCATTGTTCTTTTGTCTTCCCACTGGTTTAACTCCGCCCTGATTTTTATTATTTCTTTTCTCTTGCTATTGGAGGGGTAGTTCTGTTGACTCTGTTCTAGTTGTTGGAGGTTTTGTGTTAACATATCTGTCATACGCCTTTCTTCTTTTTTCATATATGCATTCAGTGATATCAAGCTACCTCTGATAACTGCCTTTGCAGTGTCCCATACGTTTTGATATGTTGTATGCTCGTTCTCATTAGTTTCTAGAAATTTCTTGATATCCTCTCTGATCTGGACCTTAACCCATTCATGTCGCAGGAGATCGTTGTTTATTCTCCAATTGGTGGCCCTTGCTTTTCTGGGTGCCCTCCTATTAATCTCCAGCTTTATGGCATGGTGGTCTGAGAAAGACGTCTGGATAATATCTATGTGTTTGAATTTACTCAGGCTGGCCTTGTGCCCCAGCATGTGATCTATTCTTGAGAAAGATCCGTGTGGATTGGAGAAGAATGTGAAACCTTTTGCTTTTGGATGAAAGGCTCTATAGATGTCTATCAGGCCCTGTTGCCTAATTACATTGTTTAGCTCTCTGGCCTCTTTGCTGAGCTTCTTTCCCTGTGGCCTGTCTTTCTCTGATAGTGGAGTGTTGAAGTCCCCCACTATTATTGTTGTTTCCGTGATTTCTTCTGTCATTTTTTTAATAGTTTCTTTGACGAAATTTGCCGCACCATTATTAGGTTCGTAAATATTCAGTATGCTTAGTGCTTCCTGGTTTACTGAGCCTTTGAGCATTATGTAATGTCCCTCTTTGTCTCTTTTTATGTTTTGGATCTTGAGATCCATTTTGTCGGAGATTAAGATAGCCACTCCTGCCTTCTTGGAGTTACCATTTGCTTGGTAAACTTTCTGCCAGCCCTTTATTCTCAGCATATGCTTGTCTGCTTGCTTAAGGTGTGTCTCTTGCAGGCAGCAGATTGATGGGTTATGTTTTCTAATCCAATCCTCCAGCCTCTTTCTTTTAACATATGAATTGAGCCCATTTGTATTCAGATTGATTATTACAATCTCTGGCTTCATGGTTGCCATATTGTTTTGTGTTTTGGGTCTTTGCCTATCTTCCTTCATATCAGTGTACTGCGTTTGAGTGGAGGGTTTCTATCCTGTCCTCTTTTCCATCTGAGACCGTGTTGTCCTGGTACGTGTTGCTGGCATGTTGGCTTCTAGATGGAGATGGGCTCCTGGTGGTTCTAGTTGGAGCTTGATCTTCTGGCCATAGTGAGTCAGCCAGTATGTTCTGCAGGGTCGGGTGACTTGCAGTATATTTTTTGAGTTCTTCCTTGTCCTCGAAGACCCTTATCTTACCCTCTATCTTAATGGATAACTTGGCAAGGTATAGGATTCTGGGGAGGCATTTTTATCTTTCAGTTTTTGGAAGATGTTGCTCCATTCTCTCCTCCTCTTCATGGTTTCTACTGATAAGTCTGAGCATATTCTTACCTGCGCTCCTTTGTATGTGACTGTCTTCCTTTCTCTTGATGCTCGTAGAACTTTCTCTTTTTCCTCTAAGTTGGATAATTTTACAATTATATGTCTTGGCGTGTTCTTCTTGGTGTTTAGCTTAGCCGGCGTCCTCTCTGCTTCCTGTATGAGAGTCGGATTCTCCTTTGTTAGGTTGGGGAAATTTTCTTCCAGGAATTCCTTTGCTATCTTGGCGGTCGATTTGTGCGTTATGTTGTGTTCCGGTAGACCGATTATTCAAATATTATTCCTCTTCATAGCATCTGTCATTGATCTCAGGCTGTCTTCTGTTTCTTTAATTTTCCTATCTGATTGTTTTTCTCACTTGCTTCGTTTGGTTTGAGCGTCCTCGAGTTCACTGATACGGTTCTCAGCCTCCTCAAGCCTAGATATAGCTTCTGTGACCTTTTGTGTGGCCTCTGCTACCTCCTCTGTTAGTTTCTGCAGTTCCTTTTGGTGGATAGTATTCATCCCCTCTATTGTGGACTTCATCCCCTCTATTGTGCATTTCATCTCCTCTATCGTTGCATCCTTATTTTGGTTTGCTTCTCTTAGCTCCTGTATTACTGCAAGCAGAGTTCTGAAGATTTCCTTTTGTGGCTGATCTATATCTGTTTCTTCTATGAGTGACGTTAGGTCTGTTAAAGTGCCTTGTTTCTCTGATTTTTTTGTTGGGAGTGATATGGTCTGTTGATTTTTCCTTGATCCTTTCATAGGCCCCATGCTTCTAGGAGACAGGAGTAACCTTATTGTGTGGAGGCTCAGGCCACTGTGCCGTCTCCTAGGGTGGCTGGGGCGGGCTGCGGCAGGCTTAGGGCTGGCACTGGGGACCCCACAGGGCCCCCAGGTGGTGAGAGCTGGCTGTAGCTCACTGACGACTCCTCAGGGACTGCAAAGCCGAGTCCCAGGCTCCACTGCAGGTGGAATGTTTGATCTGCCTGGGCTGTGAGCGGGCGCGGGGAGGCCCCTCAGACAGCTGCGCAGACAGCGGTGCGACACTGCAGGGAACAATGGTGTTCGCTCTCCGCCCTGCTCTGAGCTCAGAACCCCGCGGACTGTAGTGGCTTGGCGCGAAACCGCAGGGGGTAATGGCGCCGGCAAAGGAGGCTTGGCGCGAAACCGCAGGGGGCAATGGTGCCCTTCCTCCGCTCAGGCTCAGAGTCGCGGCCGCCGGGGTCCCCGCAGCACCCTGGGGAGGGCACCTACTCTTGTGCCTTGCGCAGGGAGGGGCCCTTGGTGGGCAGACTCAGCAGCCCGGGGCGCGGTGCTCCGCAGAAGCTCAGGGTCCGGGACAGGCGCGGGTTGGGCTATGGCTCCTGTTGGCGGGAAGTGCTCAGCGCAGGGTCCCCGCCCGGAGTGGAGCTGGCGCTAGGCTGCCAGGGGCTGGCGGGGGCGGGCAGGGGTGGGAGGCCGGCGCACGGAGGGCAGGTGGAGAGGTCCGCGGCAGCGGTGCGGGTGGATGGTCCCCTGTGGGGGTCGCCAGACAACCCGCGGGTCCGCTCCCCTGAGCTTGGATGAATTGAGGGAGGGACGTGGGCCCGAGGGCTGATCGCTGCCCTGCGGGGAGAGGGGAACCGCGGGAGAGGAAAGCTTCTCTCTCAGTGGGGATCCGCGAGTGGGCCACTGGTGTAGGGGAGCGTGACCTGCTGCGCCTGTCTAGGCAGGGCAGGCAAGCAGCTCTGGGCTGGTGTCCGGTTTGGGGATGGAGCCTAGGCCGGTTACTAGTGAGCTCACGGCAGCTTAGTGGCCAGAGATGTCCCACTAGTCCGGTCCTCTTTCACCTAGACCCCTGCTCAGGACAAATACGTGGGGTAGGACTGGGGTGCTGTCCCAGGGGGATATTTCACTCACCAGACTCTTACTATTCAGCTACCTGGTCGCCAATCCCGCTTTGTTTGGAGGAGCTCTCAGAGTATGCCGGTGTCCCTGTCGGCCATCCCAGTGGAATTCTTATTAGCATACTTTATATTTATTGATAGAGATAAAATAAAATGGCAATTAGAATGTAAGTGCATTTTAAAGGAATATTTTATTTTCAATCTACAAACAAAATCATGAAGTCCAGTATATTTTGACAAAAGAGAGGGGCATATTTTCATTTCAGTTAATAATTTGAGAAATGTTTATATCCATTTCTAGTGTACCAATAAGGCCAAATATACAGTGATTAGAAATTAACATATTTCCCTCAAAAGTGTGTTCTTTAGAACAGATATATCACAAAACAGCTTATAAAAACGATACTACAGCCTTGTATACTGGTAAAAGATACATTCGTAGGCAAATTAGTGGAACAAGGACAGGGTCCCGGGCTGAACTCACTGAACTAGAAATCTAATCCCTGGTTGTTAACCCTTGTGTGCTTTTTAATGTCCTTGTGTCTCAGTTTCATCATTTCTGAAATTGAGATAATCGTAGTATAATTCTTAGAAGTTTGTGACTCTGGTTAAGAAAACTAATATTTGAATAACTAGAGTAGACACCTGTAACAATGTCTGATACCTAGCTAAGTTAGTGATTCTAATATGCAAGATTGGAACATATTTCACTTCAAAACTTTGAAGAAAAACCACAATATTGTACACAGTCATATATTGTACCAATTATATTTCCTCCATTCACAAGGCAAAAACCTATGATAGCTCTTTCTTCCCTGGCTGTTTTGAATTTCTCTAGCTCCATAATTCTGTTAACATAAACACCTATCTAATTTAAAAAATCATTATAATTGAGCCTTGTACAACTCTTATCACAATCTATCCATCCATCCATTGTGTCAAGCACATTTGTACATATGTTTCCATAATTTTCCAAACATTTTCTTTCTACTTGGGCCCTTGCTATCAGCTCATTTTTCTCTCCCTCCCTCACCTTCCCTTCCTCCTTCCCTCATGAACCCTTTATAAATATTATTATATTTTTACTTCTTACACTCATCAATGTCTCTCCTCACCCACTGTTCTGTTGTCCGTCCCCCACCTTCCTTTCTCCCCCCACCTTCCTTTTATCCTTCTGGTATTACTACTCTCATTATTGGTACTGAGGGGTTTATTTGTCCTGGATTCCCTGTGTTTCCAGCTCTTATCTGTACCTGTGTACATGCTCTGGTCTTGCCAGATTTGTGAGGTAGAATTAGGGTCATGATATTTGGTGGGAGGAAGTATTAAAGAACTAGAGGAAAGTTATATGTTTTATTGGTGCTATACTGCACCCTGACTGACTCTTCTTTTCCTTTTGAGCCTTCTGTAAGGGTATGTCCAGATGTCTACAGATGGGCTTTGGGTCTCCACTCCGCACTCACCCTCATTCCCATTGATATGATTTTTTTGTTCTGGGCCTTTGATATCTGATTCCTGATCCCATAGAAAACTCACTATCACACAAGCTGATGTGCTTCTTCCATGTCAACTTTGTTGCTTCTCACCTAGATGGCCGTTTGCTTATCTTCAAGCATTTGAAGACCCCAGATACTATATCTTTTGATAGCTGGGCACCATCAGCTTTCTTCACATTTGCTTATGCACCCATTTTGTCTTCAGCAATCGGGTTGGAAAAGTGAGAATCACAGAATTACAGGTTATTAGAACAAAGTGTTCTTGCATTGAGGGAGTACTTAGCAGAGGCCCACTGTCCGTCTGTTATGTTAATACTTAATATATATGTACATAGATCTATTTCCCTATCATTATATACAAATATATTTACATATGTACATGCCTGTATTTAGACCTCTACAAATGTCCTTTGCCTCCTATTCTTTCCTCTAATTACTTTTACTTTCCTCTTGCCCCACTATTATGTTCAACCTTCACTTGGGTTACAGTTATTCCTCCCGGTTACAATCTCTTAATCAAGCCCTACGAGGCATCCTATGCCTTCCTTGCCTTAACTTTAGATCACTAGTTGTTCCCTTGTCCCTGGGTTTGTTAACATCCACTTCCTTTCCTCCACCTCCCCCTCTCCTGTGTCCCCCTGAAATCATCAGTCCTGTTGTTTTTCTTCCAGATTGTGTATCCCGCCTATCTTATCTAGATAGACATGCAGAGACAATAATAAGCATCCAAAAAAGACAGAACAAAACAAAATAACAAAAGATAACAAACAACAACAACAAAAGCAATAACAAAAAAATAAAACCTATAAATTGTTCCAGGTTGGTTTGTTGACCTTTAGGAGTGTTTTCTATCCAAGTCTGATGGGGTGCCATACATTGGCCCCAAAGTCTATTTTGGTATTCACCGGGGATTTCATTGTTTTGCTCCCTTGCTGCTCTGTTGCACTGTTGCACACCCTTAGCATTTCACTAAGGTATGGTGGGGTCAGAGCCTGTACAATTCCTGCACTGTGCTTCCAGTGTTGTCCCTTGTAGTGCTATGGGTCAATGGGGGAGTTCATGTCTCCTGATGGGGCCGGCCCTTGTCTTCTCTGTGAATTTGGCTGCTCTGAACAGGAATATCATCCTTGAGGCTTGGTGGTCCAGGATGTGTTCCACTCTCTCTCCTTCCCTCTTCATTTGCTCCTGTGTGCTGTGATCAGAGGTGCCCCTCTACATGAACTGTAGTTCCAGTGCTGTCCTCTGAAGTGTATTCTTCATGGGAGAAGGTGTCCATGTAGTTGGGATTGGGGCTGACTCACAGACCTCTCTATTGGTTCCATCTTCATGCCAATACATTGCATTCATGTTTTGGCACACCAAATTGAAGTCTGGTCTCTCTCTCTCCCCTGTGGCAATATAAACAACACCCTTCCCTTGGGTGGGTTAGGTAGGTAACCCACATATATAATTTTTAAATTAATTTTAAGCTCCACTCACTGTCAGTTTGTTGTTTTTGGGTGGTTTGTATGATAATATTAAATTACTTGAGAGTATTAAATTAATATTTCAAATACTAGTAGGGGGTCTGAAGTTGAACAATTTTCAATGGAACTTCTAAACTAAGAACAGAAGAAGAAAGAGGAATAAGCCATCTACTTCTGAAGGATTCTAAAGATTCACAGCTATCCTGTCAATTCCAGCTCACAGAGACCCCATAGGACAGGATATAACTGCTTGAAGAGCAGAAAGCAGTTCCTCCATTGGAGTAGCTGGGGCTTTTAAATTTAGACCTTAGCAGACCAAAGTATAGCCACTATGCCACCAGGGTTCCACTCAGCCTGTCTTAAACTAAGACAACTGAAGAAAAAGTCATCTTCAGTTGAAATATTGAACGATATGGGCAAATTATCAAATTATGCAAGAAGTATCCAAAGCAGATAGAAGGAATACATAGCATCACTGTACCAAAAAAGAATTGATTCATGATCAACCATTTGAAAAGACATGTCCAAACTGCACTGAAGCGATTAGCAAAAAACAAAGGTCCAGGAATGAACAGAATGCCAACTGAAATGCTTTTAAATAGCGATGCAGTGCTGAAAGCACTCACTCGTGTATGTCAACAAATTAGGGAGAGAGCTACCTGGCCCAAACGATTGGTATAGTACCAAAGAATAACAGTTCATACCTTTAAGAACAATTTAAAGAACATCGTATATTGTGCCCATTTCAAGGAAAGGTGACTGAAAGAAATTATTGAATAATATCATTCATATCACTTGCAAGCAAAAATTTCTGAAGATAATTCACAAATGGTTGCAATGAACCTTGCACAAGGAGTTGTCAGAAACTAAAACTGGGTTCCGAAGAGGACATGGAATGAAGGTTTATCATTGCTGACATCAAAATCACCACACTTGTAGCCGTGGAGCTGATGCTGACTCGTAGTGACCCTGTAGGACAGGGTAGAAATGTCCCTGTGAGTTTGTAAGTCTGTAACTCTTTATGGCAGTGGAAAACTCTTTCTTTCTCCCGTAGACTTTTTAGAATCCTGTTAAGTTCAAATAAAACTTGGTTAAAAGCAGAGCATATCAGTAAAACGCTTACTTGTGTTTTATTGACTATGAAAAAACATTTAACTTTGTTGATCATAATATTGCAAAGATGGTGAATCCAGAACACTTTATTGTGCTCACGAAGAAGCTATATAGGCCAGAAGGCAGTAATCCGCACAGATTAAAAGGATACTGCATGATTTAAAATCAGGAAAAGTCTGCTTCAGGGGTGAAGCTTTGACCATTTTAAGTCGTTTAACCTTACTAAGTCTGTATACTGAACAAATAATCTGAGACTCTGGACTATGTGAAGGACGACGACATCAGGATGAAAGGGAAGATTCATTAACAAACTGTGACTTGCAGAGAACACAACCTTGTTTGTTGGAAGGTAAGAGGGCTCGGAGCACTTACAATGAAGGTTAAAGAGTAAACAAACTTCAGTATAAATTACCACTTACTATATTAATATAAAACTAATGATTACTTTAATTATATAATAAAGCCAAATTCGCTGCCATCAAGTCAACATTGACTCCTAGCAACCCCCTGTGGGTTCCAAGTCTGTAACTGTTTACTGTTTACTGGAGTAAAAGTCCACTCTCTCTCCTACAAAGCTGCAGGTGGTTTGAACTGCTGAGAATGCAGATCGCAGCCCAAAGCATAACCACTACACCACCAAGGTATCCCTACTTATATAATTATGTAATATATATTTCGATTATTATTTTTCTAGATGAATCTGTTGCTTTGAATTATAATTATGTAAATATAGATACCAAAATGACAAGTATTTGATCTTGTATCAAAGATTTCAAATCATGAATTTTCCTAACACATTGATTTTACTAGCATCAAAATGTAAGCACTAATCTCAAAGCAGGCATACTGCCACATCTTCTGTTGGACTAAACTTAGAACAGTTATGGTGTACTTGGGCTTGGGAGAGGTCTGAGAAAATTATCAATCACCATGGGACAAAAAGCAGAGCTAGCTAAGGTGATGGAAGCGCCACAGAAGTCCTTAACCACATTGGCCCAAGTGTCACTGGCCAAAGGAGTGACTTTGGATTTTTACTAACTCATCAAAGAGGAGCTTGTGCCGCGGTGAACAATCAGTGCTGCACATGGGTAAATAATGCAGGAGAAGGAGAAGAGAATACACACATAAGTGGACAACAAGCCCCATGGCCGCACACTGTTACATCCTGTAGACAACAGGGGGCGGGGCTGTCATGAGATATATGCACATGGGCAAGGACAATTTTACAAGGGATCTTAATATTTCAAACTTTCTTTCTCTACAGACTAGGCATAAATAAGCTTAATTTTTAACTGACTTGTGGTAGAGGAAAGAGGAAGCTTGGACCAAGGTGATGTACCTCCGCTCCGATCAATACTGCGGTATGCTTGATGGAGATTTCACTTGTGTCGAAATCCTGGTGAAGAAGCAGATGGCATCCTGTGAAAAACCAGAACTTTGAGTTTGAAGAGCCTTCCAATAGTCGCCATCCACAAGTTCAGCAAAGTTCCGGTTGATCATCAACACCCTAAATCTCTGATCAAGAGGAGGTAATGCATTAGAACCTAAATTCAATGGCACTCTGGTCAGACATCTGGTTTCATCCTATGCATTGAAATATGAGTACAACATATTCACTTATGACCCTGAACAGTCTCCCTGATGATCCAGAAGGAGGGAAGAGAAGCTTCCCTAGGAGAAAGACCAACAGATGAAGCAGGAAAATAAAGAATAATGAAGGCAGATTTAAGGGAATCCCCCTCAAGACTAAGATATGTCAATTGAGGAAAGCCATCTCCTTTGTCCTCCCCAATGACTTGACGGATCAACAAAAGACCCCTCCTGCCTATTTTTACTACAAAAGCTTTTAATACCGACCTTTGGAACAGTTACTATTTAATTTGTCTATTGAAAAAAATTAAACAATCAACAATATGAACTTATGATGTATTTCTCAGACAACTTTGATGGCATGTCAGCCCATTTCCTGACTCTCTTCTCTTTAACACATTTGCTGGAAAAGGTTTTGTTTCTCCTAATTGGGAAAAAATTCTAAACTATAATATTCAATCAACCAAAGACACCAAACTCACTACCATAGAGTCGACTGTTTATTGAAGAAGAAAGCCAAGTCTTTCTCCCACAGAGCTGCTGGTGGTCTCAAACTGCTTTCTTATGAGGATCTCAGCCTAACATGTAACCACTACAATAGCATCAACTAATTCAGTGAAAGTACAGCTATTTGTCCTCAAATTGACCCACTCTTCAAATTAATAACAACCATATCTGTCCTTGTTGTCTTAATGTTAATGGACCGATAGCCCCAAAGTGTATAGAACTCCTTATTGGATTCCTTCTGCTTTACTCACTATGTCTTTTCTCCGTGGAGGGGCTGGCGGTTCCAACCACATACAATAGTAGGCATTCACGTAGGCATTCAGGTAGTAGGCACCAGCTAAACCACTGCATTTCCAGGACTCCTTAAGACCGGTAACTTTATTTATGGCTAATTTTCTTTTTATATCTTAAAAGAGTGAATCTTAACTGGGCCAAATCTCAGCAGTGAGTGCAAAGCAAAAGTCTTTCGGCGTGTGCACAAGAGAGAAAAGATACCCAAAGGTTCCCAGCAACCATTCTTCTCCAAGGATAGGTTTGTTTGGGAGAGGGAATTTATTTACGTATATGTGACCAGTGTTCTAATGCAAAAAATAATAACATTCTGTATTTGAGCTTATAAATATTTATATTAATAAATTCAGTAAAGGAAAATAATACATTCTTAAAATTCCTGTTATTTTCATTTTGTAAGTCTGTGGTAAGATATAAATGTTTGCATGTGAAATATATATTAGTATTACTAATTTTTTTTTAACATTTTATTAGGGGCTCACACAATTACTAAAATTTTTATGACATTGTCCCCGGAGCAAATGTTTTATTTCAATTCTCATTCAATGCCAGCAAGCCAATGCCAACTCTCAAATATCCTTTAGGACATGCCAGAACTGCCCTTGTAAGTTTCTGAGGCTACAAATTTATATGGACTAGAAAGCCAAATCTTTCCCCAAGGGAGAGGCTAGTGTTTTGATTCACTATCTTCAGTTGTTCCTTGTATATGAAATGAATGGATTTAATATTTGCCTTTATATTTCAGGGAAGATATAATGTACAATTAAATTCTTTATCTCACTACATTTTGATTCCACCACATTTGTTTTTATATACGGCTGGTGACCTCAAAGGTTTTTCCAAATATTCATTTATTAGAATGAACTATTTAAAATAGAAGAGTGAGGCCAGAAATTGTAAGTATTGGTGACATTGATTTAAGTCAGTAGGTGTTATATCAGATGCTGCCTGGTGGCAGAATGGTTAGGTGGTAGGTTACCAACAAGTAGATGCCACAACTCACCAGCCATTCTGTGGCTTGGTAAGCCACTACGTATTTCAGCTACAAAGCCCGATGTTGTTGGTGCCACCAAGTCAGTTCTGACCCATAGGGACCCTCTGGACAGCAGAGTGAAACACTGAATGGTCCTGAACCAGACACAATTTGTCCTATGCACGAGTCCATTGTTGAAGTCCCATTGTCAATCCATCTCAATCCATCTCCTTAAAGGCCTTCCTTGCTTTTTCTGCCCTTCCACTTTGCCAAGAATGCTCTCCTTTTCCAGGGACTGATCTCTCGTGACATGTCCAAAATATGTAAGGCAAAAGTCTTGCCATCCTTGACTCCAAGGAGTACTCTGGCTGTACTTCTAAGAGAGATCAGTTTGTCTCTTGCAGTACTTTCAATATTCTCCAGCACCATAATTCAAATGCATAGATCCTTCTTCTCTCTGAGCAGTTCTAATCTGTTCTATATTGACTCAACAGCAATGGGGTTTGGGGTTGTTGTATGTCATCAAACTTGAATTTGATACATGGTAGCACTATAGGGCAATGTAGAACTTCCCCATAGGGTTTCCTATGCACAGGGTTAGCTTTGAAAAACATATCATATGCATAGGAAATCCTATGGGGAAGTTCTGCTCTGCCTATAGTGTCATGATGAATCAGACTCAACTTTATGACACCCAACCCCAAGCCCTATTTCTGTTGAGTTGATATAGAACAGATTAGACGAGCCCTACAGAGCTTCTATTCCTGTAAATCAAATGACTGGGTGGCTTCATTCCTCTCCCTTCAAGCAGCTGGTGGGTTTGAACCGTTGACCTTAAGGTTAGGGATTCAATACTTAGTCTACTATGCCTCGAGAACTCTACAACAGCAAAGTTTTACTTGGTCTCAACATTGTGAGTTTATTTTAGAAATTAAAAAAATATATAAAATTGCTTGCACTTTGATTTTACACAATATTTTAAAAACTAGATGTTTGTCTTAAACATGACTTGAATATTTTAATACTGAATACTTGTAAACTTTAGGAAGTTTTTGCTTGAATATTATCCAAATATGGATTTTAATTTATTTGACACTTGGAAAAAAAACAATATGTGGAGACTCAAATGAAGATTCATCAGCATCATTTTGAGTCCAGAAAAATGGTCTTAAATGGTTTTCCTTTATTTTTTTTAATTTTTATTATTTTAACAATTTATTGGGGCTGATACAATTCTTTTCACAGTTCATACATATACATACATCAATTGTATAAAGCACATCCATACATTCCCTGCCCCAATCATTCTCAAGGGATTTGCTCTCCACTTAAGCCCCTTGCATCAGGTCCTCTTTTTTTTTTTCCCCTCCCTCCCCTTTCCCCCCTCCCTCATGTGCCCTTGGTAATTTATACCTCGTTATTTTGTCATATCTTGCCCTACACGGGGTTTCCCTTCCCCCCTTCTCTGCTGTCCCTCTCCCAGGGAAGAGGTCACATGTGGATCCTTGTAATCAGTTCCCCCTTTCCCACCCACTCACCCTCCACTCTCCCAGCATCGTCCCTCACACCATTGGTCCTGAAGGTATCATCCACCCTGGATTCCCTGTACCTCCAACCCTCATATGTACCAGTGTACAGCCTCTGTCCTATTCAGCCCTGCAAGGTAGAATTCGGATCATGGTAGTTGGGGGGAGGAAGCATCCAGGATCTGGGGGAAAGCTGTGTTCTTCATCGATACTACCTCACACCCTAATTAACCCATCTCCTCTCCTAAGCCCCTCTATGAGGGGATCTCCATTGGCCGACACTTGGGCCTTGGGTCTCCACTCTGCACTTCCACCTTCATTTAATATAATATATATATACACATACATATATACATATACACATATATACACATACATACACACACTTATATCCTTTTTTTTTTTTTTTTTTGCATGATGCCTTATATCTGGTCCCTTGGGCACCTCGTGATCGCACTGGCCAGTGTGCTTCTTCCATGTGGGCTTATTTGCTTCTGAGCTAGATGGCCACTTGTTCACCTTCAAGCCTTTAAGACCCCAGACACTATCTCTTTTGATAGCCGGGCACCATCAGCTTTCTTCACCACGTTTGCTTGTGCACCCATTTGTCTTCAGCGATCCTATCATGGAGGTGTGCAGTCAATGATATGGTTTTTTGTTCTTTGATGTCTGGTAACTGATCCCTTTGGGACCACTCGATCACACAGGCTGGTGTGTTCTTCCATGTGGACTTTGTTGCTTCTGAGCTAGATGGCCGCTTGTTTATCTTCAAGCCTTTAAGACCCCAGTCACTATCTCTTTTGATAGCCGGGCACCATCAGCTTTCTTCACCACATTTACTTGTTCACCCATTTTGGCTCCAGCTGTTGTGTCGGGAGAGTGAGCATCATAGAGTTCCAATTTAATAAAAGAAGGTATTCATGCATAGAGGGAGTGTTTGAGTAGAGGCCCAAGGTCCTTCCGCCACCTTAATACTTGACCTATAAATATAGACACAAAGATCTATTTCCCCAACCTCCTATATATATTTGCATGTACATGTCTTTTTCTAGACCTCCATGAATGCCCTTTGACTCCTAGCTCTTTCCTCCATCTCCCTTGACTTTCCTCCTGCCCTACTACCATGCTTCATCGCCACCTGGGCTAGAGTATACCTCTTCTCTAAGCAACCTTACCCTTGATCATTTCCCACCAGGCCTGCCACTCCCCCTTCTCTACAATTTGGGGTCCCATGTTTTTCCCTTGTCCCTGAGTTTGTTAACACCACTTCCTTACCCCCCCTACCCCCCCACCCCAAGTCCCCCCGGAACTGTCGGTCCCGTTGTTTTTCATCCAGATAGTTCATCCAGCCTGTCCTATTCAGACAGACCTGTGGAGTCACTAACATGCGCGAAAACTAGACAGAGGAACACAAAGCAACAGTATACAACCAGACAACAAAACAACCAAAACAAACCACTGAAAAAGAACAAAACAGTTCACAAGAGAAAAGCTTGTAGTTAGTTCAGGGATCTTTGCTGGCCCTTAGGAGCGTTTTCCAGTCCAGTCTGTTGGGGCACCACGCCCTGGCCCCAAAGTCCACTTTCAGCATTCCCTGGGGACCTTGCCACTCCATTCCCTTGCTGTTCCGCTGCACTCCCCCAGTGATTTGCCTCGGTGTGGTGGGATCAGGTCAGGTGCAATTCCCACACTGTGTCTCCGGTGCTGTCCCCTGTATCGCCCTTAGTCACTGAGGGGCATCATGTCTCATAGTAGGGCCAGCCATGTTGGTCTCTCTGTGGACTGGCTGCTCTACTCAGGAACATCATCATCACGGCCTGGTGGGCCAGGCTGTGCTCCACTCTCTCCTCCTGCCCCTTCATCTGCTCCCGTGTGCTCTGATCAAATATGTCCATCTCCCATAGCTGCAGAGTCAATGTCGTCCTTTGGAACAAATTCTTTTCGGGGGAGGGGCAGGAATCCACTTAATTTATGGTGCTGGGGCCAGCCTCCCAGACCTCTCCACCGGTTCCCTCCTCCACGCCATGATATTGCATTCACACCTTGCGACACTGGGTTGAAGTCTGGTCCCACTTTCCCTGTGAAGATATAAACCATACCCTCCCCTTGGGTGGATTAATGCCCCATTTCTGTCATGCTGATTGTACTTACCTCAGGGGACTCATGTTGTACCTGTCCCTTTGGGTCTGGCTTACCTCGCTTAACATAATTCCTTCCAGCTCTTCCCATGAAATAACGTGTTTCATGTGCTCATCGGTGCTTTTTAGTGCTGCATAATACTCCATTGTGTGTATGTGCCAAAGTTTGCTAATCCACTTGTCTATCGATGGAAACTTAGGCTGTTTCCAAGTCTTTGCTATTGTGAATTGTGCCGCAATAAACATTGGAGCGCATATGACTGGTCGTGTTTTATTTGCTGCTTCAACCGGGTATATGCCCAGTAGAGGGATGGCTGGGTCGTATGGTAGATCAATTTCCATTTTCTTTAGGTATCGCCAGATTGCTTTCCACAGTGTCTGTACAAATCTGCACGACCACCAGCAGTGGAGGAGGGTTCCTACTTCACCACAGCCCCTCCTACACTTGTTGCTCTCTGATTTACTGATCTGGGCTAGCCTCAGGGGTGTTAGGTGGTATCTCATGGTTGTTTTGATTTGCATTTCTCTTATGGCAAGGGACTTCGAGCACTTTCTCATATATTTATTGGCCATATTGATCTCCTCTCTAGTGAAAGTTCTTCTCATTTCTTTTGCCCACTTCCTTAGGGGGTTAACTGTTTTCCTCTTTTTGCAGGTCATGATGGTGTTGTAGATTTTAGTAATGAGCCCTTTGTCTTACGTGTCATTACTAAAAATCTTCTCCCAGTCTGTGGGTTGCCTTGTCACCCTCTTGGCAAAGTCTTTCGAGGTGCACAGGTGTTTTATTCTTATTAGATCCCATTTGTCGATTTCCAGATCACCTGTCTGTGTCTCCTTCCCTGTTGCAGTGAGCCTATGTGCTCCCTGGGCCAGTGCTCTGAGATTAGTCCCGATTCCCTCCTTAATGGTCCTGATGGTTTGGGGTTTGACTTCTAGATCTGTGATCCACCTTGAGTGTATTCTTGTGCATGGGGTGAGGTAGACATCTTGTTTCAACTTTCTACATGTGGATATCCATTGTTTCCAGCACCACTTATTAAAGAGGGCATCTGCTTCCCACTTGACGTTTTTGGGACCCTTGTCGAAGATCAGTTGTCTATATGCTGATGATTTTACTCCTGGGCTTTCTATTCTTTTCCACTGGTCTGAGTGTCTATCATTGTGCCAGTACCATGCTGTTTTGACCACTGTAGCTGTGTAGTAGGCATTAAAATCAGGTAGGGCGAGTCCTCCAACTGTGTCCTTCTTCTTGAGGAGTTCTCTGCTAATTCTGGGTTTCTTCCCTCTCCATATGAAGTTGGTGGTCAGTTTTTCCAATTCTTTGAAGAAGGTTGATGGTAATTGGATTGGTATAGCATTGAACTTGTAGAGTGCTTTAGGAAGAACTGTCATCTTTACTATGTTCAGCCTACCTAACCATGAGCAGGGGAGCTTCATCCATTTGTGAAGGTCACTTTTAGTTTCCTGTAATAGGGTTTTATATTTATGCTTATAAAGGTCTTTAGTATTTTTTGTTAAGTATATTCCTAGGTATTTCAGTTTGTTCTTGGCTACTGTGAAGGGTACTTCCCTCTTAATCGCCTCTTCCCTGGCCCTGTCCGATGTGTATAGAAACCCTACCGACTTCTGTTTATTGATCTTGTATCCTGCTACTCTTCCGTATTCCTCTATTGCTGTAAGTATTCCAACTGTGGAGTTTTGGGGGTCTTCAATGTATAGGATCATGTCATCTGCAAATAACGATAGTTTCACCTCCTCCTCTCCCAACTGGATCCCTTTGATGTCCTTCCGCTGTCTTATGTTGTTAGCCAGAACCTCCAAAACGATATTGAATAGAAGAGGGGACAGGGGGCATCCTTGTCTTGTACCCTTTTTCAGTGGTATTGTTCTTGTCTTTTCTCCATTGACTATGATGTTGGCTGTTGGTCTTTCATAGATAGCTTGTATGAGCTTGAGGAACTTACCTTCCAATCCTATCTTCATGAGTGTTTTGATTAGGAATGGATGCTGGATGTTGTCAAATGCTTTTTCTGCATCTATGGATATTATCATATGGTTTTTATCCTTTTTCTTCTCGATGTGGTGTATGATATTGATGGATTTTCGGATGTTAAACCATCCCTGCATCGCTGGGATGAATCCTACTTGGTCGTGGTGAATGACATGTTTGATGTTCCTTTGTATTCTATTGGCCAATATTTTGTTAAGGATTTTTGCATCTATGTTCATTAGAGATATTGGTCTATAATTCTCTACACCTGTGGGGTCTTTTCCCTGTTTGGGTATCAAAGTAATGCTGGCTTCGTAAAATGAGTTTGGGAGCTTGCCGTTCTTTTCTATGTTATGGAATACTTTGTGGAGGATCGGTGTCAGCTCTTCCCTGAATGTTTGGTAAAATTCTGCTGTGTAGCCATCTGGCCCTGGGGCCTTTTTCCTTGGTAGGTTTTTGATGACACTCTCTATTTCTTCCTTCGCTATGGGTTTGTTGAGGTTCTTGATCTCTGTCTCAGGTAATCTAGGGAGAGATTGTTTTTCTAAATATTTATCCATGTCTTCCAGGTTTCTGAATTCATTAGAATACAAACCTTCATAGTACTTTGTGATTATCCTTTTTATCTCATTGGGGTCTGTTGTTATTGCCCCCGATTCATCCCTCATCCTGGCTATTGATGATTGTTCCTTTCTATCTTTGGTTAGCTTTGCCAGGGGAGTGTCAATTTTATTAATTCGTTCATAAAACCAGCTTCTAGTTGCGTTAATCCTTTGCATTGTTCTTTTGTCTTCCCACTGGTTTAACTCCGCCCTGATTTTTATTATTTCTTTTCTCTTGCTATTGGAGGGGTAGTTCTGTGACTCTGTTCTAGTTGTTGGAGGTTTTGTGTTAACATATCTGTCATACGCCTTTCTTCTTTTTTCATGTATGCATTCAGTGATGTCAAGCTACCTCTGATAACTGCCTTTGCAGTGTCCCATACGTTTTGATATGTTGTATGCTCGTTCTCATTAGTTTCTAGAAATTTCTTGATATCCTCTCTGATCTGGACCTTAACCCATTCATGTCGCAGGAGATCGTTGTTTATTCTCCAATTGGTGGCCCTTGCTTTTCTGGGTGCCCTCCTATTAATCTCCAGCTTTATGGCATGGTGGTCTGAGAAAGACGTCTGGATAATATCTATGTGTTTGAATTTACTCAGGCTGGCCTTGTGCCCCAGCATGTGATCTATTCTTGAGAAAGATCCGTGTGGATTGGAGAAGAATGTGAAACCTTTTGCTTTTGGATGAAAGGCTCTATAGATGTCTATCAGGCCCTGTTGCCTAATTACATTGTTTAGCTCTCTGGCCTCTTTGCTGAGCTTCTTTCCCTGTGACCTGTCTTTCTCTGATAGTGGAGTGTTGAAGTCCCCCACTATTATTGTTGTTTCCGTGATTTCTTCTGTCATTTTTTTAATAATTTGTTTGACGAAGTTTGCCGCACCATTATTAGGTTCGTAAATATTCAGTATGCTTATTGCTTCCTGGTTTACTGAGCCTTTGAGCATTATGTAATGTCCCTCTTTGTCTCTTTTTATGTTTTGGATCTTGAGATCCATTTTGTCGGAGATTAAGATAGCCACTCCTGCCTTCTTGGAGTTACCATTTGCTTGGTAAACTTTCTGCCAGCCCTTTATTCTCAGCATATGCTTGTCTGCTGGCTTAAGGTGTGTCTCTTGCAGGCAGCAGATTGATGGGTTATATTTTCTAGTCCAATCCTCCAGCCTCTTTCTTTTAACATATGAATTGAGCCCATTTGTATTCAAAGTGATTATTACAATCTCTGGCTTCATGGTTGCCATATTCTCTTTTGTGTTTTGGGTCTTTGCCTATCTTCCTTCATATCAGTGTACTGCGTTTGAGTGGAGGGTTTCTATCCTGTCCTCTTTTCCATCTGAGACCGTGTTGTCCTGGTACGTGTTGCTGGCATGTTGGCTTCTAGATGGAGATGGGCTATATGGTGGTCTCCTGGTGGTTCTAGTTGGAGCTTGATCTTCTGGCCCTAGTGAGTCAGCCAGTATGTTCTGCAGGGTCGGGTGACTTGCAGTATATTTTTTGAGTTCTTCCTTGTCCTCGAAGACCCTTATCTTACCCTCTATCTTGAAGGATAACTTGGCAGGGTATAGGATTCAGGGGGAGGCATTTTTATCTTTCAGTTTTTGGAAGATGTTGCTCCATTGTCTCCTCCTCTTCATGGTTTCTACTGATAAGTCTGAGCATAATCTTACCTGCGCTCCTTTGTATGTGACTGTCTTTCTTTCTCTTGATGCTCGTAGAATTTTCTCTTTTTCCTCTAAGTTGGATAATTTTACAATTATATGTCTTGGCGTGTTCTTCTTGGTGTTTAGCTTAGCCGGCGTCCTCTCTGCTTCCTGTATGAGAGTCGGATTCTCCTTTGTTAGGTTGGGGAAATTTTCTTCCAGGAATTCCTTTGCTATCTTGGCGGTCGATTTGTGCGTTATGTTGTGTTCCGGTAGACCGATTATTCAAATATTATTCCTCTTCATAGCATCTGTCATTGATCTCAGGCTGTCTTCTGTTTCTTTAATTTTCCTATCTGATTGTTTCTCTCGCTTGCTTCGTTTGGTTTGAGCGTCCTCGAGTTCACTGATACGGTTCTCAGCCTCCTCAAGCCTAGATATAGCTTCTGTGACCTTTTGTGTGGCCTCTGCTACCTCCTCTGTTAGTTTCTGCAGTTCCTTTTGGTGGATAGTATTCATCCCCTCTATTGTGGACTTCATCCCCTCTATTGTGCATTTCATCCCTTCTATCGTTGCATCCTTGTTTTGGTTTGCTTCTCTTAGCTCCTGTATTACTGCAAGCAGAGTTCTGAAGATTTCCTTTTGTGGCTGATCTATATCTGTTTCTTCTATGAGTGACGTTAGGTCTGTTAAAGTGCCTCGTTTCTCTGATTTTTTTGTTGGGAGTGATGTGGTCTGTTGATTTTTCCTTGATCCTTTAATAGGCCCCATGCTTCTGGGGGACAGGAGTAACCTTATTGTGTGGAGGCTCATGCCACTGTGCCGTCTCCTGGGGTGGCTGGGGCGGGCTGCGGCAGGCTTAGGGCTGGCACTGGGGACCCAACAGGGCCCCAGGTGGTGAGAGCTGGCTGGAGCTCACTGACGGCTCCTCAGGGACTGCAAAGCCGAGTCCCAGGCTCCACTGCAGGTGGAATGTTTGATTTGCCCGGGCTGTGAGCGGGCGCGGGGAGGCCCCTTGGATAGCTGTGCAGGCAGCTGCGGGACACTGCAGGGAACAATGGTGTTCGCTCTCCGCCCTTTTGGCGCGAAACCACAGGGGGTAATGGCGCCGGCAACGGAGGCTTGGTGCGAAACCGCAGGGGGCAATGGCGCCCTTCCTCTGCTCAGAGTCGCGGCCGCCGGGGTCCCCGCAGCACCCTGGGGAGGGCACCTACTCTTGTGCCTTGCGCAGGGAGGAGCCCTTGGTGGGCAGACTCAGCAGCCCGGGGCGCGGCGCTCCGCGGAAGCTCAGGGTCCGGGACAGGCGCGGGTTGGGCTATGGCTCCTGTTGGCGGGAAGTGCTCAGCGCAGGTTCCCCGCCAGGAGTGGAGCTGGTGCTAGGCTGCCAGGGGCTGGGGGGGGCGGGCGGGGGTGGGAGGCCGGCGCACGGAGGGCAGGTGGAGAGGTCCACGGCAGCGGTGCGGGTGGATGGTCCCCCGTGGGGGTCGCCAGACAACCCGCGGGTCCGCTCCCCTGAGCTTGGATGAATGGAGGGAGGGACGTGGGCCTGAGGGCAGATCGCTGCCCTGTGGGGAGAGGGGAACTGCGGGAGAGGAAAGCTTCTCTCCCAGTGGGGATCCGCGAGTGGGGAGTGTGCCTCTGGAGTAGGGGAGCGTGACCTGCTGCGCCTGTCTAGGCAGGGCAGGCAAGCGGCTCTGGGCTGGCGTCCGGTTTGGGGATGGAGCCTAGGCCGGTCGCCAGTGAGCTCACGGCAGCTTAGTGGCCAGAGATGTCCCACTAGTCCGGTCCTCTTTCACCTAGACCCCTGCTCAGGACAAATACGTGGGGTAGGACTGGGGTGCTGTCCCAGGGGGATATTTCACTCACCAGACTCTTACTATTCAGCTCCCTGGTCGCCAATCCCGCTTTGTTTGGATGAGCTCTCAGAGTATGCCGGTGTCCCTGTCAGCCATCTTCCCTGATCCTGTTTTGCTTTATTTTAAGCCACAGACAATCATACTTGTGAGATGAAAATTCTAAACTGCAACGGAATTACATGATTTATGTAATTGCCCATAAGTTAAGCTCCTTAGGTCTAAAATAATAAGAAATATTCAAATACTAAGTATAAAATCTCATTTAGAGATCCAAAATATAGACACATAGATATTTGTGTGTTAGAAAATCTGCAGGAAAACTTGCAGTAGAGTTTGATTAAAAGACTCATTTGCGATTACATATCATGTTAGTAATATGACCCATCTACAACCCCATTCTGCATAGTCCATTACACTGCAAAAGGTTGTTTTTTTAATGATGATTACTTGACTTAAATAGCACACACATATATAGCAGGCTTCACTTAAAACTTATCTCTGAATCTCTCAAAAGAAATAATGCTTACATGGGAGCAAATTCCTTCAAATGACATTTTATATCCAAAACAGTTAACTAAATAAATTATTCAGGCAATGAAAAATATAGGTTGAATAAAGAACATTTATGTGTTAGATACGATCAAGACTATGTTCTTTAAATTGCTCTTAAAACGTTTAGCTATTACGCTTTGCTACAATAAAATCTGTTCTCACAACTTGCATATTTAAATACACTCTTTTACCCTGGCTAAATTTAAAATTCACTCCATGCTGCGCAATTACTACCTATAATACTGAACTATTTATTTGAACAAGAGCATTTAAAGATGTTCAATTTTGTTCATTGTATCTTGAGATATAATTATGCAAGCCACTGAATTTTATGGTTTGTCTATTTTACAATAAGATTCAATGGTCTGGTAAAAACACTGATACAAAGGGTCATCATTTATTTTTTAGATTAGGAAGCGAACTTTTAGTTTGGGGAGAGTTTACTGCAAAGTTTGAGAATTCATTGAGTTTTGATTTTTTATGCTGAATAATGAAGATAATTTAAGAACCTGATCTGCCTAAGAATTAATTTAGGCTTTCAAGTAGCAGATAAAATGAAAAAAAAATGTGACTTTTCAGATCATTTGTGGCTGGAGAAATTAATAAACTGGGTGTGCCATTTCTGATGTCTTTAATGTATCTGATGTCTTTAATGTATCTGGTGTTGATAGCTGGAGGAATTCTACACTCTACAAGGGTGGATGTCATAGAATGGGAATAATGGCTCAATAAAGGGGATAGATTTTTTTGTTTGTGTACTTATCATAATGTTACTTATCCTATCTGTTGCTGCTGAGATATAAATAAAACCCCTGAAGTATTAGGAACTGCACCATCATGCTCCTCCCCTGCCAGCGGAAACAAAATCCCTTCATCTCCTGGGACCCTGTGCTTGCTGGAAAAAGCTCTGAGCGCTCTTTGTTTCTGTGTGGGGTTCTCTTGATTGGTTTTGCTTTAGCTGGCTGGCTACATGTTTCATTCTTATGCACCTTACAAGAAAGCAAAATCAAGTCAAACTTCTCCCATGAAGGGACCAATGATTTTACTGCATTTTCTTTTCTATGGCATTTAGCTACTCAGCAAAATAGAATCATTAGTGGTTTTAAATGCACCATTTTTGATGGTTTGGGGAATTAATAATGCTTGAAATATTAAGTGTTTACATTATATTTATTGTATGGTTCCATTATATAATCAGTGTCAACATTTATTAATAAACATCTGCTTCTATAAAACACCCATAAAGGGACAAACAGTGCTCTCTATTCATTAGAACTTGTACAACATTTGTGTCAAATGAAAAAAATAAGCAAATATAATGTTTACAAGTTCCAGTGTATTTAGTTAATTAGTAAATTTTTTCTCAACTTGAGCAATTAGTTGATTGATTGCTTTTTACTAAATTATCTGAATACTGCTCCCATTTTTTAAAAATTCAAGTGATAGAAATATAGGCATGATAAGCATAATAGAAGCCAGCCTCCATATTGAAAATCCAGGATGGTCCCAGATTTATTTCTTCAAGAAGCTCTGGTGGTGTTGTTGGGTAAGCAGTGGTTTGCTAACCACAAGGGTGATATTTCAAACCCACCAGCTGCTCCTTGTGGATAAGATGAGGCTACCTGCTCCTGTAAAGCTTCGTATCTTGGACATCATATATTGGGTTGCTAAGAGTCAGAATGGACTCATACCAGTGAGCATGTACATAATGTAAATATTCTTTAAATATTAGTAATATTTATTTTAAATGATCCGTGTTTATTTTGTATTTTATTGTGTGTGTGCCCCCACCTAAATTAGTGTTGCAAGTAATTCTTAACCTCTATGCTTTGGAAACCGGTTCTCTTTGCGATGTTAATGGTCAAGATTAGTGTAGGGTGTATTGCAAGTCAATCTTCTTTGAGGTATAAAATAAATCAAATAGAAGTTAACAAAAAGAAATCTGGAAGCATTATTTATGCTAGGCTATAGGAAGAGCTAGAAGCAGAAGCTTCTAGAGACAGGACCTTTCTCCAGGTGGCAGAGGAAAACTGCCCTGGTGCCATCACCAGGAATTCAGATCTCTAGCGTCCCATTCCATGAAGGAAAAGCTTCTGTTTGTTAAAGCTATACTTTAGTGGCATTTCTGTTACAGTGGCACTAAATATATGATATTTTTGAATTCATCATCTCAAGCAAAAGGAGCTCAATACACCCCTTTAATATTTTAGCACTTCTAGTAACTTGTAGTAAACTGAAAATTTTTATTTTCCTTTCAAAAAACCTCAATTTAAAAATGTAAAATAATGAAAAGAAAACTTGTAATAGGATGACTTGATGAAATAGATTGGGACAGATACATTGTTTAATTTTTTCCCCAATGCATTTGGTATTTGGGGCTCTGATTAATTTCTTTATTATCTCTCTACCAAGGTTCCAAAGTCACTCACTCTGCTTTAAAATGGAAGCCAAAATGGCCAATTTAATTTGGGTTTGTATTCTATGCTTCATGCATAGAATATTCTATGCAAATATATGAATGATGGGAAGTTGACACCCATTTCTCTTTCTTCACTTTTTTACTTTAATATTTTCTATGTGTACATAAAATTTAATATTTGAAATAGCATTTTAATTTTATACTGTTGTATAATAACTGATTTTATACGGTTAATTCTGTTAATAGCTGATTTTAACAGCACATTTTGCTTTCTACTTACTGGTCTTATGAAACATTAGCATTTCAAACATCTACACATGGCACTGTTTCATAAGTTCCTAGAAGGGAAATTTTCACATCAACAAGTTTCATAAAGAAGTATATAAATATTTCAGGATTCTTTTTCACACCAGAGACATTCTTAAACTAGCACATACCCATTTACATTTCAAACAATAGTGAATGAATACTTATTTCCACATACCTTCATCAATATATTATGTTCCCAAACTTTTATTAGTCTATAGTAAATTAATAGATAAAAGAGATCTAGTTTTAGTTTTCCTTTGCATTTTTCTTATAATGTATTATTATAATATTTTATTATTCATTAAAGCCAATCCATCCAAGGCACTACCATTGAGTTGATTCTGAGCTCTAGTAATCCAATCTACTGCTATTGAGTTGAATACAATTATATAAGGTTTCTGAGACTGTAATCTCTATGGAAGCACCATCCTGACCTCTCTCCGGGCAAGTGACTGCTAGGTTCAAACCGTCCACCTTGTGGTTGATAGACTTATGTGCAATAACACCAGGGTTGCTTTGTTATGTATTGAGAGTGATAATATTACTTTGCTTATATTATAACCTGCTTATATTCTAGTTTTCATATTATATAGTTGTTTATATGTTTATTATTAACTTGCAGGATTCTTTAAATTAGCACATTGTTGCATAAGCACTCTGCAGTGAGATGTAAATATATTGCCCCCATTTGTTTCATCTCTTGTGGTTCCATTTATGGTGTTTTGCTGCCCCGAAAATTTGATTTTCATCATGTAAAACTCATCAGACTTTCATGGCGTCAGGTATGGCTTCAAGCTTGAAAGCTTTTCCCATGCTCAGGTCTGACAAAATAATAGAGATGCTCTTTACATTTTCATATTCATATGATTAGCCATTCAGCATTTAGATGTGAGACTGGTTTCCAATTTAATGTTTTTCATGTGCTTATTGAAATCCACATGAAGGTTAAAAAGTTGAAAAACAGTATCTTTCATATAGGAAACTAGTATGAATTTGATTTTATAACTTGGCTGTCCAATTTATTCACCGTAAGTAAATAATTCCCTTGCAAATATGCAATATGTTATAAATAGGTAATATAAACACATTACCTATTTACAAAATAATAATATCCAACAGTACACAGATGAGACCTCAGCAAGAAAAAACAGGGAGAAGCAGCAGGAAAAATATGTAATTTTCATCTATATGTTTCTACTGTATGTCTCAGAAGCAGTGAGACACACACCACTATAACTTCATCATTACACAAGATTAATTACTGTAAAATGTTACACTGTTCCACAGAAACCAAATGAGAGGTTTTCAGAGATCCTCTTTTTCTTTATGAGTATTGAGTATAGATAGAAACAGACTAGGGTTAGGGTTAGGGTTAGGGTTAGGGTTAGGTAAAAAAAAAAGAAAAAAAAAAGAAACAGACATATATATTGTAATGGAACTGAGAAAAAAGGAATTTGTATCAGCCCTTTTGGTACTTTATAAAATATAATATTCATATTTTGAATTATAAATCAAATGGAAAGCAATGTCAAGTGAGGGGAGAGGAAGATAAATATTGCAATGAAAGTAATACAGGGAATGGTAAGTAACAGGGGTAAAAACACTTTGAAAACTGTCAGAGCCAGTAGCCTACAGATGGGCTTTGTGTCTTCACTCTGCACTCACCCTCATTTACAATGATATGATTTTTTGTTCTTTGCTGCCTGATACTTGGTCCCTTCTATACCTCATGTTCGCACAGGCTGCTGTGCTTCATCTATGTGGGCTTTGTTGCTTCTGAGCTAGATGTCTGCTTGTTTACCTGCAAGCCTTTAAGACCCCAGATGCTATATCTTTTGATACCCTGGCACCATCAGCTTTCTTCACCACATTTGCTTATGTGCACATTTGTCTTCAGTGATCGTGTCAGGAAGGTACATATCATGGAACGCCAATTCAATAGAACGAACTGTTCTTGCATTGAGTAAGTACTTGAGTGGAGGTCCAATGTTCATCTGCTGTCTTAATACTAAAACTACAAATACATGTACATAGATCTGCATGGACACCCCCTTACAGAAGGGTTGTGGGGAGGAGAGGAGCCAGTCAGGGTGCAGGGAATCAACGATGAAACATACAACTTTCCTCTAGTTCTTAAATGCTTCCTCTCTCCATTATCATGATCCCAATTCTACCTTATAAGTCTGGCTAAACCAGAGGATGTACATTGGTACTGAAAGGAACTGGAAACACAAGGAATCCAGGACAGATGATCCCTTCGGGACCAGTGGGGAGAGTGGTGAAACTGGAAGGGTGGAAGGAAGGTGGGGTAGAAAGGGAGAACCGATTACAAGGATCTACATATAACCTCCCTCGGGGATGGACAACAGAAAAGTGGGTGAATGGAGACATCAGGCCATGTAAGATATGACAAAATAATAATTTATAAATTATCAAGAGTTCATTAGGGAGGAGAGGAGAGGGAGGAGGGAGTGGGGAAGGCAGGGGACAAATGAGGCACTGATATCAAGGGCTCAAGTAGAAAGAAAACGTTTTGAGAATGATGATAGCAACAAATGTACGAATGTGTTTGACATAATGGATGGATGTATGGATTGTGATAAGAATTGTAAGAGCCCCCAATAAAATGATTTAAAAATATATATTTCATCAAAAAACTATGAGTAGTGATACAGAAGATAAACAAATATCTTTTGCTCTTAAAAAAAACTCTCAGAGCAGATATACAACCTAAGGAAAGGACATCTCCTTAATTAAATAACATTTCAAAGTAACAACAAAATATAAACTTTTTGGTCCTTTATATAGAAGAAAAAATGCAACACTCCTTTTAAGACTGATTTTTAAACTTGTGTGAATGTTAAATACAAAGGGAAAATATACATTTTCATGCTTAATGCTGCTTAATTTTCATAAATAAACAAAATAATGTATTATCCTGCTTACTTACTTCCTTGGTAAATATACACCATTTTAATAGCATGCTGTTCATTATTCCAAACACTATACAAAGTACGAATTACTTTAAATCACTGAAATCCTAAATAATAATTTACTATAATTTAAAATATACTCTTCTTTAAATGTCTATTGAGTTTTAGCTCAGAGCTCCCCTGGGTACAGAAAAGAACTGCTGCCTGGCCCTGGGCCGTCCTTACAATGTATGTATGCTATGCTTGAGCCTTTGGCGCAGCCGCTATTTCAGTCCAGCTCACTGAGGATGCCACCTCGACTGCCACAGCACAAGAGTCCCGGCATCCATTCACACTCCATCCTCCTTTACCCTATTTTACTACCATGGCACTCTACTTCTTGGCCAAGCCAATAATTCATTGTAGGGACCACACAGAGTTCACAGAAAATAAAATGTTGGGGGGTTATTAGAAAGGATAACAGGTTGCAACGTTAACTTTCCCCTCGTACTTGCTCTCAACCACTTTTTTTCTTACCCTCAGCTTCTAAGGCACATGATAGCTTGGCTTCTGCCTCCATGGGCCAGGATGCCAGCCCACCACTTTGCTGCATGGTCTCATTGCTGCTCTTCTGCTCTGCGTCAGGATCAAGTTGCTCCAGTCTCGGTTGCCTTTCCTGCCTCTGGCACGTCCAGGAGTGATCTTGGACCCTCTCTGCTAGTGGATCTTCTTCATCAATAGTGATAGGATTTCTTGATCCTGCTTCTCTGATGGCTTAAAGAGAATGGTACAAGTTCTCTTCCTTAGGCATTTCTGACTACAACTTATGCTGGGTTAACAGAGGCCACTCCGGCAACCTCCAATAACGCAGTTCTTACAACCTTCATTGGATCAATGACTCTTGCTCTATGTGACGCAGACTCGCTGCCCTCTAGTCAACACTGAGGGTAGGGGAGAACTGCCCCCGTGGTATTTCTGAGACTGTACCTTTTTACAGGAAGAGAAAGTTTCATCTTTTTCTAGGTGAGGGCTGGTGGTTTCAAACTGCTAACCTTGCAAATCACAGCCCAATTCAGCTCGTCCCTCCAAAATTTTGCCAGACCTTCCTTTTCCTATTCATTAATTTTAACACCCAACTGCTCCAGGCTGTCTTGAGTATATTTCTCAATTTTAGTCTTGTCACGTTTCCTTTTAAACACAGGGCATAATCTTTGGTAACAATGACTTCTCCAACTTGCCCTAAGTAATGAGGCTGAAAATCTTGAAGATTCGAGATCAAGCTCTCTTTCCCAAATACCATACCACCAATATGGTATTGGTGGTAACAATAGTAACAATACCACGTCACTATAGCCATGTATTTAACAATAGCCATGTATTTAAACTGCTTCCTACTATCACCAAAACTTGGAGCTTTTACTGCTCCAATGATCCACTTTTAGCCTCTTCAAACTACATGTACTTAGAGCTTCTTCATCAACTTCATCAGCAATTATGCCCAAAGGCTGAAGGTGAACACTGGCAATTTTATGGTCAGATACAATAGACTGGACACTAGCATTTTTCTTTTCACTTAATAGAACATAAGCACCCTAGAATTCATATTTTTGACCCCTGAATATATTAATAAAGTATGAGGAAACATAACCTCAGTCAATAGCCACACTTTCAATGCTTTATTTAAATTTGTCACCCAATGTTTTCCATTCGTTACTGTGATGACATCCATTCTCCCAACCTTTTTCATTGTATCCAAAAGGATGTCACCAGGTTTTTGGTTTCCATTTGTAGATCCTATGAATCTGAGCAATTTCTTCAGGGGCTCACAAGAGTTGAACTTCTTAAAGTCAGCAATTACAGCTGGCACCACACCTGTCCTGCTTTCCACTGGATCAGCACCTTGGCCCATGTGCTTGAAGCCTTCCTTGGCAAATGGAAGTGCCGTCTAGTGGCGATGGCAGTGCCATCCCTTTCCTCTTCAGTTGTGCTATTGGCAGCATCTTTAACACGGTTGATCCTGATAGCTTTGTATTAATACTTTATGCAAATCGATGATTCTGCAACCGTGCCACCATCTTTTGTTACTTTGTGGCTTCCCCACCTCTGCTCAAAACTCACCTTTCTTCCATTTGGCCCTAGAGTAATGGCTACAGCAACCTCTGAAAGGTCTGTTTGTCAACTATTAAGGCTTAGGTGCCTGCACCACATTTTGCATTTCTGGCATAAGCTTTTGTGAGGTGAGGTTAGGAGCCAGTAGCCCAGACACTGGCTTCATTTTTTTCCCAAAGACTACAGGTAATCAGAGCATTTCTGCAGCATAGCCAGTGGGTGAACAAGCTGGGAGACCCACGGTCAAGAATGGGTGAGGGACACAATTCAGGAAGCACGTGGTAGTGCGGCCAGGGCCCCTCCACTGCCATGCCTAAGTGCAACCTTCTTAGCCTCGCGGAAGCCTTCACTCTGTACAAGCTGGCACTCGCTCACCCTCCCCACAAACACGATGTCCCCAATGCATTTGGTCTTTGGTCACTGGTGTTTCCTCGGTCAAGTCTGCTCTTGTGACAGTCTCTAAATTCAGGTGGACTCTTCTTAAGGTTGACTTTTCGTTTTCATCGTCTTCTTTTAATCATCTTCAGCTTCGACCTGAACTTGCATAGAAGCAAATGATGGCCTGTTCAACAGGCAGCCCCTTGCTTTTAGCACTTGATGATATTGAGCTATCATCTCTTTTAATAGATGTAGCCGGCATTTATGATGTTAAAAAAAGAGATTTGCAATAAGGAAATCTTTGATGTTGCCAAATAATGTTGTGTTCTGTTTCTATCACCAATGCTATATTTTCTAACTATGATCCTTACTCTTTACTTCCAATTTTCATATTTCAATCACAAGTCATTATACTACATTTTGATTGCATGTTTGCTCAATTTCATACTTACGAAATTGGTAGAATCCATTCCATTGCTTCATTATTGGCTTTAGTGACTGGTGGGTAAATTTGAACAATTGTTGTATGAACTGGACTTCAAGGTAGCTGTGTGGCTGTTATCCTCTCATTGCACTTCAAGATGAATTGTGAGATGTATTTTTGATGGTGAATTGAATTTTCTATTGCTGACCTGGTAAACCATATGATTGTCCAATTTACAGTGGCCAGTGCCAGTCCATTTCAGCTTACTGGTGCTACTGGGGGCAGGCTCCAATGGTTCAGTTCTCTCCACTCTCCAGTTCTTGTCCCACTCCAGGCGAGGGACATAACTCAGACCAGAGAGAAAAAGTTTGAAGAGAAAAAGGAAGTTTATTGAAGGGGGGTACTTTGGAAGAGAAATTCAAAGGGCCCTTAGCTAATCCAAAAGCCTGGTAAAAAGTGAGGCTGGACCTCATATTCAGCTACTGGCAGACCTCCCACCATAGACTGGCTTTCTGGCCAGGCTTCTACTATTGGCTGATTCTCGCTAGTGGCCCCTCCTCTTTTCTCACAGATGCACCCCAGATTTCAAGCTGTGCTTTTTTCTCAGACCCAAAACTCAGGGGTCTGTTCAGTCATTGTGGGGGTTGTGTGAATGTCCTATTTTTCTTCTCCAGACCATTTCATTATCTCCAATATATCTAGGTCTCGTCCACTGATACGGAAATGTGCTTGATTCTGCTCTTCCTCTTCCTTTGTTCTACAGAAGTGTGTGTTAAAATTCTTGCCACATTCCTTCCAATCTGACCTCTTCCCCACTTGACAGCCTCTGACTAGTTTACACTAATATCTAGCCTACTGACCTGTCAGTCTTCAATTTCATTATTGACCACTTCCAGTTTTCCAAGTTAGACACTTAGTAAATTTATCATTTTTTCCCCACTCATTGTTCCAACTCTGCCTTGGGAGAAATGCAGTCAGAATCCTCCTTAGAAGGAGAGATGGTGAGACTTGGTTTCATGTACTTTAGACATGTTTTCAATTGATACTAGTCTTTGCAAAAGGACTTTACTTAGTAAAGTAGAGGGCAGCAAAATGAAGAAGAAGAAGAAGAAAGCCCCCTGGATAAAGTGGATTGACACAGTGGCTGCAACAATGGACTCAAACCTGAGAACAATCTTGTGGATGGCCCAGAACTGGTTGTCCTTATGAGTCAGAACTGACTTCAAAATATCTAACAACAGTTCCAATCACTAATGAATCTTGCAGCTGTTTCTTCCCTTTTCAGTAATGTCATATTAGCAAATGAAGGGCCTGAAAGCTGTGCTCTGGTCATATAAACATGCCTGACTATTGTGAGAAGGTATTTTCCTTCATCAGATTTTGAGTGTCTTCCAGTCTGACGTGCTCATCTTCTAGCACTTATGTCAAACAAGTTCTATTGTTATTCATAAGTTCATCAGTGGCCAAGTTTTTCAAGGTCCTAATTTCTAGTCTGCTTAGTATCAAAATTCCACTGAAACTTGTCCATCATGGTCATCTTGTTGCAATAGTACTGCCATACTTCTAATATCACAGAAACATGCCAATATAGCCAAACAAGCTGATACACAGGGATGGAAAGCATACATAAAGAGTCACATTTTCTTATCGTCAGTTATACATTCCTTCTTAATCTTCATAGTTTTCTTTTTCTCATTACTACATTCACCTCTTTCTATTCACAGGGTTGGCACAAGCTTTTGTACTGTTCTTTATTACATCACTTAATAGACCAATATACTACTGCTGTAATTGTTGCACTCATGAGAACTAATACATGTATAGATACTACTCATATGACTAATTACTTAAGAAATATTCATATTATTTAATACTGTAAGGCATAGCTGAACATAAAAGCAAGGCACCCTGCTATAATTGATATAATACCTGCAATTAAATATACAAGTCTGTAAAAGTAACAGAGAAAAAATATGGACAAGTTATATTAGTGGAAGTTTTATGTAATGCAAGAAAATATTTTAGAGACATAAAAGAGAATTAAAAGAAAAACTTAGGTCACTTTTTACACTTCCTTTCCTATTATTTCTATACAAAGTGACAACTACTAGACCTTTAATACCACAAACGAGGAAACACCATACTAAGTATAAACTAAGTGAACATGTGTACAGCAGTTGAGACTGTAAATTTAGACTTGGGCTAAGGTCGTGGCAACAAAACATCGATTGTCTCCTTGCTCTTCTCTTCTAAGATAACCACCCTGTCGATTATCATAGCTGCTTCCACTGCTTCGGGGCTCAGCGTGCAATGGTCCATGCTTGTGACAACTAATGCATGGGATGAGACGGTTATTCACAGGAGAATTGGTGACTTGGACTCACAGCTATTTTACAATTATCCCTACATTATTAATATATTTGGTATAACATCCACTAGGAATTGAAAGAGTAATAATTTGAATGAATTATCCTTATGCAAATGTAAGGCAATGTGTATTTAGGTACCCTAATGCATAATAATGCTCTAATTTTGTCTAATGTCAGGTGTGTTTCATACTAAAAAGTATCAGAAATACTTCTTTGACACTTTCAGGGACAAGGTTTACTCTACTTTTAAATATCACAATACTTCAGAAGAGCTAAAACTTTACAGCTATGGGACATTCCTTCACAGAGGGTCACAAGGAAGGGATGAGTCAATCAGGGAGCAGTATCGCTCCGATGAAGCACACAATATTCCTCCGGTTCCTTGAGGTTCATCAACCCCCAGTATCATGATCCCAGTCCTGTCTTTCACTGTGGGCTAGGTCAGAAAAGAGCTCACCACACATGGAATCCAGGGACAGAAATGGGCGTAGCAATACAAGGAGGGTAGGGGGAGGTGTGGAGAGAAGGGCAGGAAGGGAGAACCTATTTCAATGATCAGCACATAACCACACACCCCTCACCCCAGGAGTTGAACAAGAGAAACCATGGGGGAAGGGAGACAGCAGTCAGTGTAAGATATGAAAATAATAGTAATTTTTAATTTAGTAAGAGGTCACGAGGGTGGGACAGAAGAAAAAAAGAGGAGCTGATACAAAGGGCTCAAATAGAAAGCAAATGCTTAGAAAAAAGTGATGGTAACATGTACAAATATGTTTGATACAATCGGTGTAATAAAATGATCTTTTAATAAAAGTAAAACAAAATTGACATTTTAGGGAAAAAAATGAATTCACTAGTAGAAAATTTAGAGCAGACAGGAAGTCAATATATGTTGTAACAAGTGAAGGTTAAGGTTTTAAATGTATGTTTTCTGAGATCAAAGCAAGCAAAATAATATCAAGGCATCATCATCAAGAAGCAATATATAAGTACAAAGGAAGGATTTGAATTAGAAAAGCATTGTGTATTAAAAAGAAAGTGGCAGTTCTTACATATCTACTTACATGGAGGCTGATTGAGGCTAGGACTCTCATTGGAATAAATAAAATGTAAAAATAAATTCCAGTAACATATGACTGGATTAAATATATTCCAATTTGTCACACCCCTTTACCTGCTTCTACTAAAAGCTATTGGCAAGTAGAGAGTCCGACATTCTATTTTTCTCTTCTGACCATTATAAGACTTTGTCCTTATGATCTTGTTTACACTAAAGCCTAGTTACTACTGTAGATATGACCATCTGATAGACTTCTTTTTAAATTGATGTGGTAGTTAAATTATAGCGAAATAATTTAGGGACACAAAATGTTCGTTGTTAGGTGAGTCATTTAGATAAACTGTAATGGATTTACTTCTTTCATCTTTACAACTTTGATTCCAGGTTCGTTCACTTCAGCTACTCACTTGTCAGAACTATCAACTCATTCTAATTTTTCATTTTAAAATCCAGCAAAATTCCAACCCTGGACCTGTTCAGCCACTATTCTCTGCTCTACAACACTCATACAACTAAGTGTTGCTGAAGTTAAATCACAAACCAGGAAGATTGTTTCTACTGCATTTTATGACCTCTAATTGCAGTTCAGGCTTCAAAAAGCTCCTAATATGGACCTATAGTTTTCTAGTCAACCTTTTAAAATTCATTTGTCCATGATAGCTATGTTACCACCATTTATTTCACCAGGAACTTTATATTGCATTTTTTTGCTAAATAATAAATAATAAAAAAACAAATCCTTATCATTGAGTCTGCACCTATAGATATTGACCATACTGAACACAGATTAACTGTGCCACAAGTCTCCAGTCCTGAAATATTTACACAGGCAGACTGGCTGGTGGTTTCCAATCACTGACTCTTCAGTTAGCAGAGGAACATTTAACTACCGAGCAACCAGGGCACATGAGTCCTCTGCTGCTGTTGGGGGCGGTGTTAGGTGTCATCTAATCAATGTCAACTCAGAAAGGCCACCATGTGACAGAGCAGAACTGCTCCATAAGGCCAGAATTTTTAGGCAAGCAGATTTCCAAGCGTTCCTTCTCCTGAACACAGGGTGGGTGTGAATCACTGCTAAACAGCGCTAAAACTGAGCCAGCTAGCCTGTCTAAGCAACTGAAAAAGATTTTAATCCAAGCTTTCTTTGCCCCGTGTCCCTTTCTCCTTCTCTCAGATATGTGCACACCCTCTGCATCATGCTCACTTAAGACTGTAAAGATGCTTGTCCTCAGGAAGAAGACCTGTCCCTGATGTAAAACAAAGTTAATCTTTATAGTTAAAGGAATGAGAAGAATCTCTTCCAAAAATAAGAAAAATGTTTCTGAAACTGTTTGTGTATATTGTTTACCTGTGCAAAAAATCTCTGATTCAAAGTAATTCAATGATATTATGAGAAATTTACCTAGGACTCATTTGTAACTAGTGTAACCATACACTCTCCTGACTCATGTATTCATGTAAAAATCTCTATCCCCTTATCAGATGCTTATCAGACCACAGAATTTGATGTTTTACCAAGTTATGCCCTAGTTTCAGTTGTAGCAAATCCAATAATAAAATCGTGTCATTTCTCTCATTACAGTAGTTCTTATTTTGTATACTCTGATACCACCGTTAACTATTATGCCATCAGGACTCCTACCCCTTCTCCAGATAACCTAAGTCCCTACATCTAAGAGAAAATTAGGCTCGCTGTGAAAATTGTAAAATACTGTATTTGTCCAAATACACAAACTCATGGACCCTCTTACAACCACAGATCTTTTTCTTAGTCAAAATGCATATGCTTGCCTGATTTCTTTTTTGTGTGCAGAGCCAGTGAAGCACACACATACATGTGTAGATGTAAATGTATATATACATATATATACATAGACATATATAGAGCATATCTATATAAAGAAAGAGATAGAGTTTTACATTTATATCATGGCATGGACAAATAAGGAAGATCATGATAAACAGAGATTATCTTGAAATTATCCATGATTTCATTTTACTTGGCTCCTCAATCAACGCCTATGAAAAGAAGAGTCAGTTAATCAAATGACATATTGCACTAAACATATGTGTTACAAAGGACCTATTTAAAATATCATAAAGCAAATAAATCACCTGAGGATTAAGGTACACACCCAGGGTATTTTTTAATCATTTCCCATGCATGTGAAGGCTGAACAATGAATAAGGAAGATCAAAGAACAACCAATGCTATTGAAATAAGATGTTGGTGAAATATATGAAATACACTACCGACTGTCAGAAAAACAAACAAATCAGCTTTGAAAAAGATATGAGCAGAATGTTCCTTAGAAACAATGCTGGTGAGATTTTAGCTGAAATACTCAGACATGGCATCGAGAGGCCTGAGTGCCTATAAAGGAGAACATGCTTGTTCAAGTAGAAGGTCAATGACAAAGGGGAAGCCCCTCAGCGAGATAGATTGACCCCACGCCTGCAACAGAGGATGAACCATAAGGATGTTTGTGAGGATGGCGCAGGTCTGTGTTCTGTTTGTTTACACAGGGGTACTTGAGTCAGTCAGAACTAACTCACAGGTAAATAGTAACAATAACAGCAACACTTCAAAGCAATTACGAATTTAATCGTAGAGTCTAGCAAGTTTGGATTCTATGGGTCAGGACTTGGGCTGAAGACTTAGACAAGTTTCTGTTCCAAAGACTGTGGTTGCAACAACAGGTAGATGGCAGGGAAGAAAGAGTGCCTTCCTGGGACACCTACACTCTAAGGAAGCTCCCCTGTGTGAGGAAAAGCTGCTTGTTCTTTAGACAAATGGGACAGGATCCACACATTTAATGACTTAAGGTCATGGAAGAATGATGACAGCTCATCCAGGGGAGCTGATGGAAACAACTGTTGGTCTGTCTCTCTTCCTCAGATAAAATGGACACTCTGCACCTTGTTCCCTGGAAAAGGCTATAGAAAGCAGCCGCCTGCAAATGTATCCATTTTGTCACGTTCCCAGCTTCATCCTCCACCCCTGTCCATGAATAACTTGCCTGAAGAGCGAATGGCTCTTTGCATGCCTTAAGAATTGTGAATCGCCCTAGCTCAACCCTAATAAAACTTTGGGCTCTGAAGTGTTTGTGCTTCAGAGACTCCCACGGTTCAGCTATATCCTGTTGTCTTTTCTTTTGTACATGTTTTCTTATTTGCAGTCACACCCCTTTCAAACCCATTTGTAATGTAAGATGAAAGCTGGTCTTGCACCCCTGCAGTGGAAGGGTTAATCAAGTCAGATCATATCACGAAGGTGGTTACACTATAATATATGATGGAATAGTGATCAACCCAATGTCTGCCATAGCCCTGAAAATCATAGTCTAGCCAAATTGACACTTAGCATGACCACACAGTAAGGAGGACATCTGAATGCATAGCCTGTCACAGCAGGGTTTTCATTTGACTGCCTATTCTTCGCATCACTTTATTTTCTCTCCTAAGTGAGTGTCGACGTAGTACATTTCAACCTTTGCTGTAGATTAGAACCAGAATGTTTAAAAATATATACCGGTCTGAGGGCTTAGTCAGATCACCAAGCCAAACTCACTTCCACATGTTGATGCCGACTCATAGTGACCCTATAGGACAGAGTAGAACTTCCCCCTGGGTTCCCAAGACTGGAACACTTTGGGGGAGTAGAAATCCTGGGCTTCCGCCTTCAAAGAAGCTGGTGGCTTCAAACTGCTAATTGTGGTTAGAAGCCCAAGAGACAACTACTACGCCACTCGAAATTCTAACCCAGTTGGATTCATTCTTTTTGGCAGAGGGTGAAAAACCTAAGTATGTCAAGTTCAAACCCTTTCTCACTGGCAGCAATTGCTTAACAAACAGGGGCCCAGTCACCTTCAAAGCGATCGCATCACAATTTGATGCCTCCAAACAGTACTTGGTGAAGAACGGATACTTTCTGCTTTTGACAGAAAAACCATCACTTGTATGTGCTGATGTCCACACTGGATGCCGGGTAGCTGTGCCTCCCAGTACACCACCAGGGGATAAATTCACTCCTGGGAGGAGCTGGTTGCCTGCCCAAGTTGCCTGATTTTTATCTTCTGGTAAAAGGGGCTTCTGTGTGCAATTCCTCAGCTTCCAAGAGGATTTTCTATGCGTTTCTTCCTGTTCTTGTCTTACTTTGTGTAAAACAGCAGACCCCATCTGAGACTTACAGCATTGACTTTTACACAATCAAATTCTTTCCAAATTCCTCAAAGTTTCTGTTCCCTTATCTCCCACCTACACCCTTCCTCCCAAAGAAGAGTGACATGGGCCTTATTTGCTCTTTGTTTTGTGATAGAAAACTGGAAGGCACTTCTCACTGGTGCTTTTCTGTTTCATTGCCCCCAATCTGGAACCCAGTGATAACTGTAACTATGCCTTAAAGGTTTTTGCTTCAGTCTTTTTGTGCTGTTTTCTTTTTAAATAAAGTGAAAGAGGGGGGGGGTAGCTGGAAAATAGGTCTTTATAATGAAAGAAGAGGCATCAGAGATTACATATAGAATTTTGCTAGGCCAGTGACTTATTCAAGGCAAATACCTATTTTCAACAGTGACTATGCACATGGGCCTCTCAGATGACATACACAACATGGTAGTTAGATGAATTTCTGTCAACTTTGAAGATGTATGGAAGTATAGGGGTGGAATCCAACCTGTCAATCAGGTCAAAGACTGATCATGTTGCTTTGGGGTGTGGTCTTCTTATCAACAGTGGCAACTGAGAACCTTCCCTCTCTCCCTCTCCCTTTCTGCCCCTTTGCCTTCCTCATTACTGGCACTCTGCCACTGACCCTGAGAGCTACCAGTGCCCTGCCATGTTTCCCCTGACCTTTGAATTCACACAACTCTGCAACCACCAGCCTGTGATCTTCCAGCATTGTGCCTCACATTCTTGCACCACAGCCATGTGGATACATGGATTTGAAGGAGGACTTATGAACTAGCATTGGACCTATGGACTTGGGTTGGACTGGACTGGTATACATTCTTGATATATAATTACTTCTTGATATAAAGCTCTTTCTTATACATAACTAAGTGTCCCTTGTTGTTGTTTTTTTCCTAGAAAACACAGCCTATCACACCCAGGAATCAATTAGACTATATTAGTGGAAATAAAGAAATTTAGATATAATTTCAAGTTGAATTTTAAGAAAATTAAAATATGTCCACAAAAGTCAAAATTACAACCTTGACTATATGCCACCTGGATTTAAAGATAAATTTAAAAATAGGTTTCACACAGTGAACACTAATGATTGAAGATTACATAAATTGTGGGATATCATGATAGATACGACATTATGCCTTAGGGAGCAAAGGTCATTAAGAAGATAGGAAATAAATAAAAGTCCAAAGTGGCTGTCAGGAGACATTCTAAAAGTTCTGCTGGAATATAAAGAAACTAAACAAAATGGGGGGAAAACATGACAAAGTAAAAGCTCAACATATTATTATAATGGCAACCTTATAACTTTATAATTAAATGTGAAAAGACCTTGAAGACTAAGATGGGCTTGAACTATACCATGATATTTTCAGCACTCATGTATGTATGGACAAGGAATGAAGAATACTAGAACTGAAGATTCCTTTGAATGTGGTGTTGGTGGAAAATATTGAGTATATATGGACTACCAATGACAGAAGTAATCAGTCCTGGAAAAAGTTCAGACAGAATGAACATTAGAAAAGGGGATAGTTAGACTCCATATCTCATATACTTTGGATTTTTTAATTAAAAATCATTTTATTGGGGGCTCCTACAACAATCCGTACCTCAATTGTATCAATCATATTTGTACATATGATGCCATCATTCTTTTCTAGACATTTACTTTCTATTGAGGAGCCACGCCCTAAAGAAAGGCATTATACTTGGTAAAGTTAAGGATAATCAAACAAGAGGAAGACCTTCAACAGGCCAGACTGACACAGGACTGCAATAGTAGGCTAAATTATGGCAATAGTTTTAAATATGGTGCAGGATTGTGCAGGTTTCTTCTTCTTTTTAATTTTCTACATTATTAAAGTTTTATTTTACAAATCTTATTTAAACTTAATAAATTTGATTTAAGGAATTTCACGTCTTTCATTTAACATCCAAATCTTGTAAAATTTCATCCTCAAGATAGCCCTAATATCGCTTCTCAGCCTTTTGGCTAAGATCAAGTGAAGATAGTCCTAGTAAGAAAGAAATTATCCTTTGGTTAAACTTAGACCCACTTATTTATAATCATGACTCTAATCTTGTATCTACTCAAGAGAAAACATAGCACTATTGAGTGACTGTGACATTCTATGGAGAATCTTAATCTTTGATCACAACATTAAGAGCTCTTGATTTCAGTTCCACAAGCCTTCTTTGAAATTATCTGATCTTAGATTGTACATAGAGTTGCTATAAGCAAAGATTAATTTGACAGCACTAAATTACTACAAAAACCTAAATCTGTCCTACACCAAATTCACGTATGTAATAAGAACATTTAAGGTAATCATGTATGTATTTAAAGTGTAATTGAATTGATTATCTTAAAGCTTAATTTTAATTGAGTCTTTTGCAATATCTGATGTAATCATTAATTTCTTTTACTTGGACTTATTTCATTCTTCATCTTCTTTGACATATTCCTTTTTTGATTTTTCACCCATACACATCTCTTGGTTTTATTCTGAGGTAATTTTTTATATCCTTCTATGTACTGATGTTTCTAAGAGTTTCAATTGTTTCCATTTTTCTCTACTCAAATTACACATTTCCCCTGGATGATTAAAAATATAACTTCTATTATAACCTATTAAAATTAAATGGGAATCCCAGAGCACTTCATTGTGCTCATGTGGAACTTCTACATGGGCCAAAAGGCAGTCGTTCGAACAGAACAAAAGAATAGTGGGTGCTTTAAAATCCGGAGAATTGTGGTTCAGGGACTTTTCACCATACTTATTCAATACATATGCTGAGCAGATCATCAAAGCTGGGCGACATGAAGAAGAACATGCAGCATGATTGAATGAAGGCTGTGAACAGCCAAAGATATGCAAGTGACACACCCTTGCTGGCTGAAAGCCAGGAAGACCTGAGCGCTTGCTGAAGAAGATCGAGGACGGCAGCTTTCAGTGTCATATAAGATACTTTTTAAATAACTTGTGAATTACTTAAAAATTAACTAAACATATTTCAAAAATTGAATACTCTATATACATGGTAAGCATGCAAAATGAAATTATTGAAGCATATTTTAGATGCATACATAGGTTATAGATATTTTCATACCTCATGCATTATATTGCTCTTTAGTCATTTGAAAATTGAGTAACATAATGAATATTATCATTATCAATGTATGAAGACCAACAGTGATCTTTCAGTTTCATACACAGGGAGATAGCTAATGAAACTCTTATACATAATCTGTTTCTTTGCAACATTCCTCGAATTTGATTTATTTTTCTGATCTTTTACTTTGAGGTTAAACTAATCTTCTAATTACTCTGCTAATCTTGAGGTTTTATAATATTACTACCTTATTTAAATTCTTACTAGTCAAGATTTTCCAGGTGGTGCTGGTGGGTAAGCAATGTACAGATAACCACAATATCTTTGGTACAAACCCACTAGCAGCTCTGTGGGAGAAACTTGAAGCTAATTGAACTTGTAAAAATGATAGCCTCAAATGGAATGGACTCACAATGGCAGTGTTTTTTGCTTTTTGTTTTTGTTTTTCTGTTTTAGTGTCACCATGTTGTTATTGTTAGGTGCCTTGGAGTGGGTTTCAACTGACAGGGACCTGATGCATAACAGAACGAAAGCACAGACCTGGTCTGTTCCATCCACACAATCGATTCTATGTTTGAGCCCATTGTGACAGTAACTGTGTAAAGTCATCATATTAAGGGCCCTCCACTTTATTAAAAATGATGTCCTTGGCCAGTGAACTCTGAGTGTCGGAAGTGCGCTATATTAACAGGCAGGATTTTCGCTAACACCAGTAGAGCTTGCCTCGATGACTGCAGTTTGATAGTATTCGCTGCCACATGTGAAAAAAAAATGATGTCCTTCTCCAGGGACAGATCTCTCCTGACAACTTGTCCATAATATGCAAAATAAATCTAGCTATCCCCACCTCCAAGAAGGATTACGGGTGTGCTTCCTCCAAGATGGATCTGTGCGTTCTCTTGACAGTCTGTGATACTTCTCATATTCTTCGTCAGCATCATAGCTCAAATACATCGATGCCTCTCTGGTCTTCCAGATTCAATGTCCAACTTTCACATAACCACGAGGCAATGAAAAATACCTTGGCTGGAGTCAGGAGGACCTTGGTGCTCAAAGTAACACTGTGTTTGTCTGGCTACTTTAGAGAAACAAATCCACAGAAACTCAGGTATAAGAGAGAGTTTTATATAAAGGGTAAGTGCCCATTCCCATCAAGGAAATATCCCAACCCAGTACTGCCCAAGCCCACAAGTCCAACATTAACCCATATGTCTGACACCAATCTGCAAAGTCCTCCTCCGTCTCACAAAACACACACTATGATGCCAACTGCAGGAGGAGAGCTGAATAAGTGAAAGTGTATGCATCTCAGTGATGGCAGGGGTCTCCATCACCCAGGCTGCTCCAGCACCCAGGGTTGCATCAGAGTAGGTCCATGTGGCTTCTCCTCCAGGATGTCTTGCAGGAAGTGACCCTTGCCAGCTGAAGCAGGGAACTTGCTAAGGCAGCTGCACCCTGGTCCGACCATCACAAAGCGAGGCCCGAGAACTCGAAAGGCGAGGCTCACCAAAACATTTATCTGTCTGTCCTTCAGTTAACCCCACATGTGTTTTTATCAGACAGGTTGGCACAATAAAATTTAACTATATCAAACAGCTTGCTTTTCAACACTTTACAGAAGACTGTGCAACAGATTTACTCAATGCAATGGGTCGTTTGATGTCTTGGCAGCTGCTTTCATTAGCATTAATTTAAAAACATAAACCCTTGACAATTTCCATCTTTCTCCAGTTATCACAATGCTCTTCCTATAAAGTCTTAGAAACTCACAAATGCAGTTCTACCCTGTCCTACATGGTTGCTACAAGTCAGAATTGACTCCATGGTCGATAAACCTATTGGTCCATTTGTGAGGACCTTGGTTTTCTTAACACTGAGTTTTAGTGAATATGGAAGGTGGAAATTCTTGATTTCATCAATAAGTGCCTCAAGTCTTCTTCATTTTCAAGATGGTTTCATCTGCATATTACTACCTTCAATCCAGATTGCCATTCTTTTCCAACTTCTCTGATAATTTTCTCAGGATACAGATTGAATAATTATGGTGAAGAGATACAATGATAACTCACACATGTCCTGATTTTAAACCATTAGTACTCCCTTGTTCTTCCTCTAGGGCAAGGTACAGGCTCCACATGAGCAAAAATACGTGTTCTAGAATCCCCATTTTTCTGGACTATCTATAGTATTATAATTCACACAATTAAATCCCTTTACATAGTGAATATAAAACAAGTAAATACCTTTTTGGTATTCTGTTCTTTTGGCCAAGGTCCATCTGACCTCAGCAATGATCTTGTTTGTTCTATGAACTTTTCTGAACCCAGCCTGAACCTCTGGTAGCTCCCTGTCAGTGGATTGCTGCAACCAGTGTTGCACAATCGTCAGCAAACTTTTATTTCTGTGCACAATTAATTATATTGTTCTAAATTCTGTTGGAAAAAGAGGAGGGTATCTACTCCCATAAAAAGTTACAGTTTCTGAAACTCATAGGGTCAGTTCTACCCTATCCTATAGGATCACTATGGGTGAAATTGATGGAAGAGTTTGGTTGGGGTTTGGCTCTATAATTTTCTAATTCTATAGGGCCACCTATCTCTGGAATGGGAGTATCAATCTCTTTCTATCAGTAGGCCAAATAGCTTTCTTCCTTATTTCCTGGCATAGATGGGTAAGTGCTTTCAGTTCTTCATCACCTTGTTGACACAATGCTACCAGTTCCTGTAGTCTTGGTTTTGGCCAGTGCTTTCAGTACAGCTTGAAATTCTACCTTCAGCACCATTGGTTCTTGCTTATATGATACCTCCTGAAATGGTAGAACATCAATTAGTTTAGTTTTTTTAAGTTAAAATAGAAACATTTTATTATTTATAGTAAAATTATTTACATTATCTCTAATATTACCTATAACAACATGGGAATACTTGTTATTAAAATATGTAATGTGGACATTTGACTCTTAAAGCTAGGTATATTAATAATAACAATGAAAACTTTGACATACTTACCACCACTTATTATTTATTTTTCAGATCCTACTTTACCAAAAGGTAACTTATTACACATGCTTGAACAAGTGGGATAAGTATAGTATGTATATGTAGGTATAATCTATTAGCTATTGGATTACATATTTGAAAAGAGAAACCTTGAGTGTTTTCTTTTTCTTCTTTATTGCTTAATGTTTGTGTTTAGTGTTGTATTGTTTAGTGTTTATTGCTGTCATTTAGAAATATTTTGGGGGGAAACATTTAATTATTTTTAATTGCTAATTCTGACAGTTGTCACTACTAAGAAGGACAAAGGGATCCTTATTCTGAAATAGTTGTTTTTGGCACAGTGACTTTGTGTATATTTTTTCATCCACTTTGGATGCTTCCTACATCGTTCAATATTTGGCCTATAGAATCTTATAATATGGCAAATCGAGGCTTGATTTTCTCTTTATTTCTTTTGGTTTAAGATATGCTGAGCATATTCTTATTTTGGGGTTTTCTAATTGTAGAGCAGTGCACATTTCATTATAATATTTTATATTATCCTCTTCAGCTGTTCTTTGAAATTATCTGTTCAGCTTTTTCAATTCATCATTTTTTCTATTTGCCTTAGCTATACTATGATTAAGAATCTCATCTAACACACGCTTTATTTTTTACTGACTTTTTAATGACCTTTTAGTTTCTTCATGCTTGATGTTGGTTCTTTTGGAGGGGTTAATCATTTTATTGGTGACTCATACAGCTCTTATAATCCATACATATATCCATTGTGTTAAGCACTCTTGTACATGTGCTGCCATCATTTTCGAAACATTTTCCTTCTACTTAAGCCCTTGTTATCAGCTCCTCAATTATGTTTGATGTTGTTGATGTCATCGACAAATTCTTCAGTTTTTAGTGTTTAATGCACCAAATCTGTTGTTGAGGTGTTCTGAAATTCAGGTAGGATATACTCAAGGTTGTAATTTGGCTCTCACTGACCTTTTTGAATTTTTTCTACTTCAATCTGAACTTACATATATGAACAACTGATTATCTGTTCCATAGCCAGTCCCTGGTCCGAAGATCATCCAACAATGATCATGCCAGTATATTACTAGGGAGCCATCAGAGGTTCAGGCCAGATTCAGAAGAGGCTATGGAACAAAGGCCTTCATTGCTGATGTCACATGCATTGTGGCTCAAAGCAGAAAATACTAAAAAGATGTGACTTTGCATAGTCGACTGCGTGGACCATAATAAACTATGGATAAGCTGGAGAAAAAGAGGAATTATAGAACACTTAATTGTGCAAAACTGTAATGCTGAACAGGCAGTTGTGCAAACAGAATGAGAGAATATTGTATAGATTAAAATCAGAAAGGTATGCATCAGGGTTGTATCCACACACCATACCTGTTCCAATTTATGCTGAATAAAGAATCAGAGAAGCTGGATTAGATGAAGACGAGTGCAACATAAGGACTGAGGAAGGCTTATTAGCAACCTTGCTTGATGAAAGTAAGAAAAAATTGAAGCACCTGCTGAGGAAGATCAGGAATTACGGTCTTCCATATGGTTTAGGACTCAGTGTAAAGATAACCAAACTTCTCACAAATGGACCAAAAAGTAACATCATGATACATGGAGAAAAGTTTGAAGTTGAATACACAGTCAATACTCATGAAACAGCAGTCAAGAGATCAAAAGACACATTGCATTGGGGAAATCTGCTACACAAGAACTCTTCAGAGCAACCGTTCTCAACCTGTGGGTCGCAACCCCTTTGGGGGCTGAAGGACCCTTTCAAAGGGGTTGCATAAGACCATAGGAAACAATATACAACAAAAAACAACAACAAATAAGATAGGCTGGATGAACAATCTGGGGGAGAAAACCATGGGACCGACAGTCCAGGGTGACATGGGATGGGGGGAGGTGAGGCGAAAGGAAGTGATGTTAACAAATCCAGGGACAAGGGAACAACAAATGATCCAAATTGGTGGTGGTGGTGGGTGTGTGAGGCCTGATAGGGCATGATCAAGGGTAATGTAACCAAGGGGAATTGCTGAAGCCCAAGTGGGGACTGAGCATGATAGTGGGATAGGAGGAAAGTCAAGGGAAATAGATGAAAGAGCTGGAAGGCAAGGGCATTTACATAGGTCTAGATAAAGGCATGCACATGTTCAAATGTATTTATATATGAGGATGGGGAAATAGATCTATGTACCTATATTTATAGGTTTAGTATTAAGGTAGTGGAAGGACATAAGGCCTCCACTCAAGAACTCCCTCAATGCAAGAATACTTTCTTCTATTAAATTGGCATTCTATGATGCTCACCTTCCCAACAAACCACTGAAGACAAAGCGGGTGAATAAGCAAATGTGGTTAAGAAAGCTGATGGTGACCAGATATCAAGAGATATAGTGTCTGGGGTCTTAAAAGCTTGAGGGTAAACAAGCGGCCATCTAGCTCAGAAGTAACAAAGCCCACATGGAAGAAAGCACCAGCCTGTGTGATCATGAGGTGCAGAAGAGATCAGTTATACGACATCAAAGAACAAAAATCATATCATTGGATGCACACCTCTATGATGCAATTGCTGAAGACAAATTGGTGCATAAGAAAATGTGGTGAAGAAAGCTGATGGTGCCCAGCAATCAAAAGATATAGTGTCTGGGGTCTTAAAGGCTTGTAGGTAAACAAGTCGCCATCTAACTCAGAAGCAACAAAGCCCACATGGAAGAAGCACAGCTGCCTGTGCAATCACGAGGTGTCAAGGGGATCAGGTATAAGGCATCATTAAAACCAAAAATGTCTTACCATAGTGAATGAGGTGGGGAGTGCAGAGCAGAGATCCAAAGCCCATTTGTCTGCCACTGGAGGTCCCGTTGCAGAGGGCTCTAGGGGAGAAAATGAGCCAGTCAAGGTGTGATGTAGCAATGATGAAAAATACAACTTTCCTCTAGTTCTTAAATGCTTACCCCCACTCTCATGATCCGAATTCTACCTTGAAAGTCTGGCTAGACCAGAGGATGTACACTGGTACAGATAGGAACTCGAAACACAGGGAATCCCAGGCGGTTGATGCCTCTAGGACCATGGGTGTGAGTGGTGATACTGGGAGGGTAGAGCGAGAGTGGGTGGAAATAGGAAACCGATTACAAGGATCTACATGTGACCTTCTCTCTGCAGGACAGACAACAGAAAAGTGGGTGAAGGGAGACGTCAGACAGGGCAAGATATGACAAAATAATAATTTATAAATTATCAAGGGTTTATGAGGGAGGGGGGAACAGGAAGGGAGGGAGGGGGAAAATGAGGAACTGATGCCAGGGGCTTAAGTGAGAACAAATGTTTTGAGAATGATGAAGGTAATGGATGTATAAATGTGCTTTACACAATTGATATATGTATGGATTGTGATAAGAGTTGTATGAGCCCTTAATAAAATGATTTTTAAAAAATTTTAAAAGACCTTCAGAAAAAAAGTATTTCCGATGGTCTTAGAAACTGAGACATCAGGCAGGTCCACCCACATGCAGTACACAAATGAGTACATGTTTCGAGACAAAATTTCATTTATTTGTAGTTAGATATAAATATTTCAGAATATATAATTACATATTGTTTCTGTGATTAACCACTATGCTTTAAATATGTTCAATTTGTAACAATGAAAATGCATCCTACATATCAGATATTTACAATATGATTCATAACAGTAGCAAAATTACAGTTATGAAGTAGCAACAAAAATAATTTTATGATTGGGGGTCAACACAACATGAGGAACTGTATTAAAGGCTCATAGCATTAGATAGGTTGAGATTCACTGCTTTAGAGTGTTAAAAAGCAAGAATATTACATTGAGGATTAATATACACCTGACCCAAGCCCCATAGTATTTTCAACTGTATCCTATGCATATGAAAGTTTAATCTTGAATAAAGAAGACTAAAGTAATATCAGTGCATTTGAATTGTGATGCTAGAGAAGAATACAGAAAATACCATGCACTCTTAAAAGGACAAAGCAGGGAAAAGTATGACCAGCATGATCCTTAGTGGCAAAAATGACATTTTTGGAGATTTTTCCAGGAGAGACCAGTCTCTGGAGAAGGACATCATGCTTGATAAAGAAGGGAAGAAAAAAGGAATGCTCTCAAAGCGATGGATTGACACAGTGACTGCAACACTGGGCTCAGGCCTAGGGACAATTGTATGATGAAGGAATGTGCAGTGTTTCTTTCTGTTGTGCATACGGTCAAGATGGGTAAGAAATGACTTGCTGGCACATAACAACAACAACTTTTAGTGGTTGGTGTGTAAATTTGAATAACAGTTGTATTGATTAGGTTTCCTTGAATTCAGATAGACATCATGCTATCACAGACAGCCTTGTTGTACTTCAAGATATATCTAGATGTGTCCTTTTGAAGACTATGTCATTCCTCTTGATTGTGTCCGTCTAGCCTAGTAAACCATATGATTTTCTGTTTCAAAATGGCCAATACCAGTCCACTTCATTTCACTAATACCTAGACTATCGATCTTTAAGCATTTCATTAAATTTCCTATATTAATTCTTTGCACAACCCAATTTCAGCTGTTAATTAATGTTGGCAGCTGTTTCTTCCCATTTTAAGTTATACCCATCAGCAAATGAAGTTCCCCAAAGTTTTGCTCCTGCAAGCTTTACTTTCTCCATGCCATTATGACCAATTTTACTTTGAGAAGTTATCTCTTCCTCATTTACATCCGTTTTTCCCATTTACTTATTAAATGCCTTCTAACCTGAGAGACTCAGCTTCTGGTACTGTATCGACAGTTTTTTGCTTCTATCTATTAGGTTTTCAGTAGTAGAAAATATTGCAATGCTACCCATAGGGCTTTTCCTGAGGGAGTTCAGTGGCTAATTTCTCTGAAGTCTATAGCCTATGTCTCCCCTATAGTCTGTTCTTAGTCTAAGTTCAGCTGTGGGTCACCTTGCCGATATTTGAAATACCATTGACTTCTACACCACAGCAGCACACAAGCCACCAAAGTATGAAAAACTGACAGCCAATTGTTGGAGTTCCACCAGAGTTTTCAGAATTTTCTCAATAAAATTTTGTTTTATGTAAACCTCACCATAAATTTAAGCTAGTTCCCCTTATGCCAACTCCCTGAATACTCGATATATAAGATTCTAAGGAATTTATTCACTTATTCATCTCGTTAACTCTGGTTTAATAATATGTTTTATTTTCTCTGCTACATGCAAATATACTTTACACAGAATACTTGTCTGGTTCTTCTTTTTGTCTGATTCCCTGCATAGCCAAGGGAAATAAAGGAAAAATCTAGAGAAAGAACAGAGGCCCCTGGGGTTACAGAGAAACAGAGCAGAGCTGTTTCATTGCACAAAATTCTCTAGAAACAAAACAAAGAGGCAGCTGATGACATACAAATTCACTGGAGGGAACCAAAGTGTCCTTTGCAATAAAATGATAAAAGCTGAGACATTTCTGCAAGGAGCAATAAAGTATTTTATGAAATCATGTGAATAAAATTGGATATGTCAAGTAGGTTCAGCATATCACTTATTTAATTTGAAAATTTATAACTATAATCATTTTTGAGGGTGCTTCAAAAAGATCACGGGAAAATGGAATGAAAAGATAATTTTAAATGTTTATAAACTTTTGATGCCACACACACACACACACACATATTTTTCAAGAAATACATATTTACACAATAAAATATAGTCTCAACTATGTCCAGTTCATAAAAAGTAATCATTTAGTAATTTTTATGAAGATTGTGGCAGTTAAGAACAGAATGCATTGGACATAATTGTCGGCACACTAAAATAGAACATCTATAAATTGTCAGATATGATGTTTAAAGTATAGTAAGTATAAACAAAATTCATATGCTTCTCAATACAACTTTAAGATTAGTCTTTCCATAGAATTACTTGTGTTTTCATAATAAAATGCCAAATAAAATATCCCTTACTATTTTTATAATAATCCCTTTTATTGAAGTAATGCTTCTAGTTTCCAAAGGAATACACGTAATATGAGTAAAACTACCGATAGACTGCTACTACATCAATGTACTTTTGGAAGACATAGGGTATCACCAGAGAATTTTGTTTAGAGAGTCTGATGAAGAAGAAAATCTTACCAGCTATCAAGGCCACCTTGATATCCCTTAGCCCTGCATGCACATCAAGCATGTTAAAAGGTTCCCATGTGCACAAGAGTCTTGAAAAAGTCCACTAGACTAGCTAGGACTTTTGAAATATATAGTCCCAAGATGTTGTCATGGATAAATGCACATGTTCCCTCCTGAGGGAGATATTTCATATATGTAATTTTGTATGGGATCAGGCTGAGCAATGGGGGAGGAGATCTCTCTTTCTGTAGCTCTGTCCTGTTTATATGGAGCATAGAGTATCATGACCCTGTAAACTTCAGTAGAAATACAATCTATTCTATACTCAAGAAAGCATGCTTTTCACATGGAAATGCATGACCTGAGGCTGATTCATTCACAGGCATAAACTTGTTCGTGCTTTACATTCTAGGTTTCCACAGGATCAATTGGGTCTATTGCTGCAGAAAACTCCATGACAGTCATATCAAAGATTGTCTTAGGGGAAATCCTCATGGTCATGATGAAACACAAGAATAGATGTGTTGAGCCCGCTGAGGTAAGAATTAAAATTTTTTTTTAAAAAGCAAAAGTGGCATAGGGGAAAAAGCTACTGTATACAAACATTTTAGGGGTGAAGACTGTGTAGTATGGAAGAGACCAGACCAAAACCAGGGATGTACATGGTAGACAATGGTGGAGGAGGGCGGAAAGGAAAACAAAAGGATGAATATAAGGAAGAAAAGGGGAGCGGGGGCATGGGGCATTAATCCACCCAAGGGGAGGATATTGTTTATATCTCCACAGGGAAAGTGAGACCAGACTTCAACCCAGTGCCGCAAGGTGTGAATGCAATATCCCGGCGTGGAGGAGGGAACCAGTGGAGAGGTCTAAGAGACTGGCCCCAGCACCATAAATTAAGTGGATTCCTGCCGCTCCCCCGAAAAGAATTTGTTCCAAAGGACGACATTGACTCTGCAGCTCCGGGAGATGAATATATCTGATCAGAGCACACAGGAGCAGAAAAGGGGCAGGAGAAGAGAGTGGAGCACAGCCTGGCCCACCAGGCCATGAGGATGATGTTCCTGAGTAGAGCAGCCAGTCCACAGAGAGAACAACATGGCTGGCCCCACTATGAGAAATGATGCCAATCAGTGACTAAGGGCGATACAGGGGACTGCACCGGAGACACAGGGTGGGAATTGCACCTGACCTGATCCCACCACACCGAGGCAAATCACTGGGGGAGTGCAGCAGAACAGCAAGGGAATGGAGTGGCAAGGTCCCCAGGGAATGCTGAAAGTGGACTTTGGGGCCAGGGTGTGGTGCCCCAACAGACTGGACTGGAAAACGCACCTAAGGGCTAGCAAACGATCCCTGAACTAACTACAAGCTTTTCTCTTGTGAACTGCTTTGTTCTGTTCTTTGAGAGTGGTTTGTTTTTGTTGTTTTGTTGTCTGGTTGTATACTGTTGCTTTGTTTTCCTCTGTCTTGTTTTCGTGCATGTTAGTGTCTCCACAGGTCTGTCTGAATAGGACAGGCTGGATGAACTATCTGGAGGAAAAACAATGGGGCCGACAGCTCCGGGGGGACTTGGGGTGGGGGGCTAGGGGGGGTAAGGAAGTGGTGTTAACAAACACAGGTACAAGGGAAAAACATGGGACCCAAAATGGTAGAGAGGGGAGAGTGGCAGGCCTGGTGGGGAACGATCAAGAGTAAGGTTGCTTAGAGAAGAGGTATACTCTAGCCCAGGTGGCGACGAAGCATGGTAGTAGGGCAGGAGGAAAGTCAAGGGAGACGGAGGAAAGAGCTAGGAGTCAAAGTGCATTTATGGAGGTCTAGACAAAGACATGTACATGCAAATATATATAGGAGGATGGGGAAATAGATCTATGTGTCTATATTTATAGGTTAAGTATTAAGGTGGCGGAAGGACCTTGGGCCTCTACTCAAACACTCCCTCAATGCATGAATACTTTCTTTTATTAAATTGGAACTCTATGATGCTCACTCTCCCGACACAACTGCTGGAGCCAAAGGGGGTGAACAAGTAAATGTGGTGAAGAAAGCTGATGGTGCCCGGCTATTAAAAGAGATAGTGTCTGGGGTCTTATAGGCTTGAAGGTGAACAAGCGGCCATCTAGCTCAGAAGCAAAAAAGCCCACATGGAAGAAGCACACAGGCCAGTGTGATCACGAGGTGCCAACGGACCAGGTATAAGGCATCATGCAAAAATATATATATGTGTGTGTGTGTATGTATATATATGTGTGTGTGTGTATGTATGTGTATATGTATGTATATATGTATATATCTGTGTATATATATATATACCATATTAAATGAAGGGGGAAGTGCAGAGTGGAGACCCAAGGCCCAAGTGTCGGCCAATGGAGATCCACTCATAGAGGGGTTTAGGAGAAGAGATGGGTTAATTAGAGTGCGAGGTAGTACCAATGAAGAACAAAGCTTTCCCCCAGATCCTGGATGCTTCCTCCCCCCAACTACCATGATCCGAAGTATACCTTGCAGGTCTGGATAGGGCAGAGGCTGTACACTGGTACATATGAGGGCTGGAGGCACAGGGAATCCAGTGTGGATGATATCTTCAGGACCAAGGGTGTGAGGGGCGATGCTGGGAGAGTGGAGGGTGAGTGGGTTGGAAAGGGGGAACTGATTACAAGGTTCCACATGTGACCTCTTCCCTGGGAGAGGGACAGCAGAGAAGAGGGGGGAAGGGAGACTCCGGTTTGGGCAAGATATGACAAAATAACGATGTATAAATTACCAAGGGCACATGAGGAAGGGGGGAGAGGAGAGGGAGGGGAAAAAAAAGAGGACCTGATGCAAAGGGCTTAAGTGGAGAGCAAATGCTTTGAGAGTGATTGGGGCAGGGAATGTATGGGTGTGCTTTATACAATTGATGTATGTATATGTGTGGATTGTGATAAGAGTTGTATGAGTCCCTAATAAAATGTTAAAAAAAAAGAAAAGAGGAGAAAGAAAATGATTAGGGAAAAGAATGTACAGATGTGCTTTATACAATTGATGTATGTATATGTATGGACTGTTATAAGAGTTGTATGAGCCCCTAATAAATTGTTTAAAAAAAAAAAGAACAGATGTGTGAGAAGCAGATGGGTACCCTATTAATATTGTTTGTCCAAATATAATTCAAGACTAAAGGCACATATAACTATAGTTTCTACCTCCCAAACTTTACTCTCAAAGAGTGTTTAGGTAAAATTTGATATTAGTTTAACAGGTTAAAATAACAGTAAAAAGAAAGATAATGGCTTTTTTTCCCTCCATACTTTAGCTCTGAGGACAATTTAAGGCCACACTGTCAAATTTGTATGTGTTGGTTACCACACCATTTCTCCATGCTTTTTCTCTATGATTTGTCTCTTCCACCTATATAGTTTATTGGTTAGAACTTTGTAGAAAGCATACTGTAGCTAGCTTTTTGTCTGCTTAAAGAATGATTCAAGGACATCCAGGAAGATGGCGAATGAGTAATTCTTAACAGAGGGACTCTGAACAAATCAGCGCAGAAGAGTTATTAGGAGGAAAATTCTGCACTGATGTGTTGCAAGAGAAACTTCATAAAGATAAGTAAGCACAGATCCACTAGGTTTTGAGGTGATGGGGACCTTTGGCTTACCACCATGGAGACTGGATATAGTTTGGCTTTAGCCCTGCTGTCTCAGCTGGAGCCAGGTTCATTTGGAGCCAGCCCAGGGGATTTATCTCAACACAGCCACAGCTTACCACTGCCTCAGGGCAGACATTAAACACCTCCAGCCCCATGGTCAGGGATCAGGAATCAGCTATATTATTACTTTTGTTACCCTCACTTTTCTCTATACCCCCCTCCCCATAGTCTCAAGGGACATAGATTTTTGTCTTTTTTTTCTTTTCCTCTTCCCTTTTCTCTCACATGCCACTGCCGATCTCCAAACCAGTCCCCTTAACCTAGGGCATTTACACTTGCCCTCTACCCAGCTGGGAGTGCTCTACCTTCTGCAGCATAACCAAAGGCTGGGGAAAGCCCACCCATCATCCACCAGGGGATATCCTGCCCAACTTCTTCCAGGGGAAAATCAGCCCGCCCATCCTTTACACTTGGCTGCAGAAATCTGGCCCACTTTCTTTGGGGGAAATTCTGCCTGAGTGACTGGGAGCTCCTATCTATCCTCTGTAGCCCCACATGACTGTGGGAACTTCCTTGAACGTGCTGTAGTGCCTCACACAGCTTAAGGAAGCTCAGCCAACACTCACCACCATTCCTCACAGCTGTGGGAATCTCATCCCAACCTCCAAAGCATCAACCAGAGCAGGGAAATTATGCTCACCATTCATGGTGCTCTGTGGCACTTTTGTTGCAGCAGGCACCCCCACACGCTCTTTGTAGCACCCCAAGCTGCCGTAGGGCACCTCATCATGGCTTGTGAGATAACCCAGTACAGAACCATCCTCATGGGTCCAAACAACCCACCTAGATTCCCCTGAGAGGACCATCCAACTTGCCCTCCAAATAATGGAATATTGATTGACTAGACAAAGACTGTAGCCAGAGGAAGATAAAGTTGTAGGCCAATTCCGTAGTGAAATTAGTTATAGGAAGTTCAAAGAAGCATTCCCACAAGTCTTCCAAAGAGAGCCAGTGCAAGCAATCAAATATAAAGTTTCCAAAATAAGAATATGCTTAGTCCTATCAGTGGACACTATGAAGAAGAGGAGAGAGGGGAGTAACATTCCAAAAATTGAAGAAAAACAATGCAAACCCAAGAATACTCTACCCAGCCAAATTATCTATCAAGAAAAATGGAAAAGTAAGAGTTTTACCAGACAAGGAAAAAGTAAAAGAATACGTTAGAAGAAACCCAGCACTACAAAAAACCTTTTTGACCCCGTCTTTTGCAGAAGAAAAGTACTCACCGAGCATAAATAAGGGACCACCACATAGAACAACCCCACCCAGAGGGCAGCAAAGAGAAAGCAGTCCCCAAGATAGCATTGGCATAAGGGTAGAAAGAAGTCAAGAATTAAGCACATACACACATACACACGTGCACAACACACTAATAAGAAAGGGAGGTAGGAAAACATCCATCACAAAAGTATAAGATGACATCACAGAAAAGACTGAGGTTAGCAGACTGGCTTAGAAAACAAAATCCATCAATCTTCTGCCTACAAGAGACACATCTCAAGACTACAGAAAAAAAAGGCTTAGAATCAAAGCCTGAAAGACATACCAAGCGAGGAACAATTCAAAAAAAGAAAGGGTTGCCATCCTAATCTCGTATAAAATTGATGTCAAATGCAAATCATGAAACATGATAAGCAGGGACACTATATAATTCTAAAGGGAAGAGTAGACAAAGAATCATTAAGCATTTTAAACATATATTCCCCAAATGAGAGACCTGCTGAATATGTCAAATAAACACTCAAAAATATGAAAAAGAAATCACAGCCACAACAATTATAGTGGGGACTTCTATACACCACACTCTAATAAACATAGGTCACAGGGAAAGAAACTCAAAAAGGTGGCTAGAGTCATACCTTACACTGAAATACTAAAGAATAAATTCAAGCCTTGAATTGCAGTATTAAAATTTTTATGGTAAAAATATTGAATGATGCAAGGAGCAGCCAATGAAGATAGAAAGAATACAGAGAGTTGCTGCACCGAAAAGAGCGAGTTGACATTGAAGCATTCCAAAAGTAGCATATGAGCAAGAACCACTCGTACTGAGGGAAGAAGTCCAAGCTTCACTAAATGCATTAGCCTCAAACAAGCTGATTAATCACTATGCCAGGACATTTGAAAGACAGTTACTTCACTAACTGACTGGAAGAGTTCCATATTCGTACCCATCCCAAAGAAAAGTGATGAAACTAAAAGCTCATATTATGGAGCCATACCTTTGATATCACATACAAGTAAAATTTTGCTAAAGATCATCCAATAAGAGTTCCAGCAATACGTGACATGGAGCTGCTAAAGATTCCGGCTGGATTCAAAAGAGGGCTTAGTACTGGAATATTATTCCTAACTTCAGTTGGATCATAAATGAAAGCAAAGAGAATACCTTAAAGAGGTTTAATTGTGTTTTATTGACTATGCAGAGTCATTCGACTATATATATATATATCATTTAAAAAAACCTATGGGTAGCCTTGAGGAAAAAGAGAAAGTCCAGAACACTACATTGTTCTTATGTGAAACTTGTACATGGATCAAGAGACAGGTATGGGACAAATGCAGTGACAAGGGAAAAAATAAGAAATCTAAAATCGATGGTGAGGAAGGCATAGAATGCCTGGTGGAGTTCAATCAAGGGCAATGTAGCCAAGATAAATTAATCAGAGCTGAATGAAGGTTGAACATGATAGTGGGACAGGAGGAAAATAAATGGAATTAGTGGAAAAAACTAGAAGGCAAAAGACATTTATAGAAGTATAATTGTAGGCATGTACATATATGAATACATTAACATATGATGAGAGAGATATAGGTCTATGTACATATATTTATATGTTAAGTATTAAGGAAGCAGATGTACATTGGGCCTCTACTCAAGACCTCCCAAATACAAGAACACTTTAAACCGCACATTCTGTGATGCTCACCTTCCCAACACACTCGCTGAAGACAAAATGGGTGCATAAGCAAATGTGGTGAAGAAAGCTGATGGTGCCCAACTATTCAAAGATATATTGTCTGGGGTCTGAAAGGCTTGAAGTGAAACAATTGGTCATATAGCAGGAAAGCAACAAAGCCCACATGGAAAAGGCACACCAGCATGTACATATGTAAATACATTTATGTATGATGATGTGGAAATAAATTATGTGCATATATTTATAAGTTTAGTATTAAGGTAGCCTCCACTCAAGTACTCCCTCAATGCAAGAACACTTTGTTCTATTAAACTGGCATTTCATAATGCTCACCTTTCTGACATGATTGCTGAAGACAAAGCGTGTGCATAAACAAATGTGGTGAAAAAAGCTGTTGGTATCCAGCTATCAAAAGAGATATCATTTGGGATCTTAAAGGCTTGCAGATAAACAAGTGGCCATCTAGCTGAAAATCAACAAAGCCCACATGCAAAAAGCCCACCAGCCTGTGTGATCATGAGGTGTCAAAGGGATCAGGTATCAGGCATCAAAGAACAAATAATCATATCATTGTGAATGAGGGGGAGTGCAGAGTGGGGACTCAAAGCCCATCTGTAGGCAACTGGGCATCCCCTTACAGAAGGGTTGTGGGGAAGAGATGAGCCAGTCAGGATATAGTATAGCAACGATGAAACAGACAACTTTCCTGTAGTTCTTTAATGCTTCCGCGCCCCCCCCCAACCCCCACCCGCCCCTCCACTATCATGATCCCAATTCTACCTTACAAATCCGGCTAGACCAGAGGATGTACACGGGTGCAGAGGTAAACTGGAAACACAGGGAATCAAGGACAGATGAACCCCTCAGGACCAGTGGTGAGAGTGGAAATACTGAGAGGGTGGAGCGAAGGTGGGGTAGAAAGGGGAACTGATCACAAGGATCTACATATAACTCCCTTCCTGTGGAACGGGCAACAGAAAGGTGGGTGAAGGGAGACATCAGGCAGTTTAACACATGATAAAATAATAATATATAAATTATCAAGGGTTCATGAAGGAGGGGGAAATGGGGAGGGAGGGGATAAATGAGGAGCTGATGCCAAGGGCTCAAGCAGAAAACAAATGTTTTGAGAATGATGGCAGCAACAAATCTACTAGACATAATGGATGGATGTATGAATTGTGATAAGAGTTGTACGAGCCCCCAATAAAATGATTTTTAAATTAAAAAATCAAACTTAAGGGATTAAGCCAAAGAAACTAACAGAATAATTCATAATTTGAAGAAGAAAAATGTTACATACTTTAAAGTTAACACACGAAAACTACATAAGCAAAATAAATCTAAAGTTATTACAAAATAGCAACTTTTAGACTAAATGATAGTTTAAGTCAAACATACAGAAAAAATACAAATATAGAGTACATTTAGTATGTAGTTTTTTTCTAAGAAAAAACTTCAACCAAATTAATACAATTATGGTTGGCAGATTAAGAAATAAAGAGAGAAAAAGAGAAAGAGTGAAAAGGAACAAAAATGATGAACATCATCCTTGAAGGAGAGTATTAAGCTTCAAATCTAAGTCTCCTCCCAAATGTAATGTCCTGTGTAAGGTGTCTGCCATCTGTCTTCATTCCGAGCAGATTTTTAGAAGCTCAGAAGTACTGAGTAAACAGAATCAGAACAGAAAAAACCACAGGCTGTGGTGATAAATATACTTTTACTAGCATTGTTGGGAAAACTGCTTTTTATACACAGGAGGATAGGGGAAAACCCTATCTAGAAAGAACAGGCATTGGGATGCTAAAGGAAGGTCATTAGTTCAAGAACCCAGGAGTCATTCTGAGGAAGAAAGATGCACCTGTGTCCTCCAGTCAAGATGTACTGTCTTGGAAGCTCAATATAGAGCTGCTGTGAGTCAGAATGGACTGCACGACAGTGCATTATAGCTCATAAAGATCAGCAGATGAAAGAGCAAGTTTATAACCACATTTTTTACACTTGCTTGGGCATGCTGTATTTTACTTGTAGATCATTTGTAATCATAAAAGATATGTTTCAAAACCAAACAGAAATATTTGTATTAGTTTCATGACTCTCCTTCTAAATTTATTTTAAGGATAAAATTCAAAAAATCATTGGGAAAATAGGAATATGCCACTTAATCCTTCAAGGTATAAACAATATTTTTGCTGTAATTTATTTTTCAATAATTCATGTTCTTATCAGGGACAGATACTTATTTCTGATATTCAGAATAACTAGATCATTGATTCGGACAAAATTTGTATACACATCTTTCATTCTAAATTATTTAAGATTTAGAATTCTTTTCCCATCCCCTAAGCAGTCCTGATGGCATACCAGGTTACACAGTGGGCTGCTAAATGCAAAGTCAGCTGTTCTAAACCACAAGCCCCTCCAGTGGAGAAAGAGGAAACTTTCGATTCCTGCGAAGACTTAGTCTCAAAAACCTACCTTGGCAGTTCTACCCGGTCCGCGAAGGTTGCTATGAGTGATAATCAATTTGATGGTAAAGTTTTCCTCCCATCCCCCGTGTTTGAAAGGGTAGGAAGGATGGATACAATTCACTGGGCAATGTTCGCTTCCTGTTCTACCATGTTTAGATCACTGTAATAAAATTAATCAAATTAGTAGAAGGTTCAAAAAGGAAATAATTCCTGAATTTCACAGACACTAGAGCCATTTAATTTCAGAGAAATTTAAATGAAGTATGAATATATTTGTTCTTTGTAAGAGCACATACTAAACATAAATTATTGTTTTGTAAAGTAGAACAACAACTTTGAGTGTTTTGGGCCTAAATGAATTACACAAAAACAAATTTGTAAAAAAAAAACTCATAAATTGCCAGTGTTATAGATTACTTGTCACATAGCTAGAAGACAGAGCTGGATTTGAATTCAAGAAGTCTAATACTTAGAGCTTGTTCTCTTACTCTTCTCAATAGGCTCATCGCAGTACTAATGTGTAAGATTAAAACTCCTGGTCATGATCAGAATAATGCCTTTCCTATATTTCTCCCGAAAGCAATGTTGCTATGTGTTATGGAATTTGAGCCCCTTTTGCAGTACTTTCATCCACAAATAAAAAAGCGTAAATTCTATGTCATTGAATCAATCCCAACTCATAGTGACCCTAATAGGGAGAGGTAGAACTGTGCCTGTCAGCTTCTGAGACTTGAATTGGGAATAGAAAGTCCTATCTTTCTCCCTCCAAGCTTCTGGTGGTTTTTAACTGCCAACATTAAGGATCACAGCCCAATGCATAAGCACCAACCCACCCCCTCCGCCACTTATATCTAGATGTTTCTCAATTTTAGATAGATCTCAATCTGAGATCTCTGGGGGAAAAAAACCGCAGTACTCAATTGCTTTCTCTAGGTAAGTTATTAGCATAATTTTCAATTGTCCTCACTGTAAGAGTTACAACTCTTCAAGGTATTTTAACTCAGTATTTAGAAGAAAGCATATACATTAATGATTAAAGGCTTGACAAGAAACAATGCTCAAAAGTGTTCAAAAGAAGGCTTTATCAAACTATTGATAAAATATTTCTAAATTGACCCTCTTTGTTCCTGCCCACAATTGAGCTTTATCCAGAAATCCTGAAGAACACAGATTACCTAAGAAACATGAGGCAAATTAGATTACTATATACATATATTTTTTGTTTTATCTACTGGGCCTTACACATTTGTATTCTGAGTTTACCTAGTATTAGATTTTTCCTTCAGATGTTTTAGTTCTTATCATTTGAAATTTCATGAGCTAATTGATATATTTTTGTTAATCTTATATATTTTATGAGAAATGAGAGAATCAAGGAAATACAGTATCCAAAGGAAGGCTAAGCAATTTCAAGGAGAAGCAACAAAGCAATTGTGGGAGGGGTGGGAAGGGGAGATGAAGGGAAGGGAATGGTGAACCAATACTCCAGGGATAGGAAAATAGCAAATGGTCTAAAATTGATGGTGCAGAGGGTGTAGGGACCCTGGCGATGTTTGATTAATGGAGGTTTACTTCAGAGGAGTTACTGAGAGGCAAACAATGGGTGAACATGATAGTGGGGCAGGAGGAAAGGAAAAAAAAGAAACAGAGGAAACAACAAGGAAGAAAGAAATTATAGAGGTATAAATATAGATATGTATATATGTAATTATAGAAATATAGCTGTGTGTACATATATTTATATACAATAAAGAAGCAGATGGAATTTGGGTCTCTACTTAAATCCTACCTCAGAACAAGAATGGTTTATTCTATAATATAGCAATGTGTGATACTCATCTTCCTGACATGATAATTGAAGATGGGATGGGTGCATAAGCAAATATGGTGAAGAATGCTGGTGTCTGGCTATTAAAAGACATAGCATCTGGGCTCTTAAAGGCTTGAAGTCAAACAAGTGGCCATCTAACAGGGAAGCAACAAAGCCCAAATGGAAGAAGCAGGGCAGCCTGTGCAATCATGAGGCATCAACGGAAATAGGTATCAGAAATTCTAAAGTAAGCAATCAAATTGATGTGAAGGAGCATAGGAAAAGTGAGTCTCAAAGCCCACCCATAAGAGAATTGAACAGCCCCTCACAGAAGGGCCACACGGCAAGGGCAATATATCCAGGGTGCAGTAGAGCACTGATGAAACACATAATTATGCTCTAGTTCTTTAAAATTTCCTCCTCCCACTATGTGGTACTTACATAACTTCATATCAACTGTATAAATAGAATATAGGGGTGGAATCTAGCCTGTCAATCAGGTCACAAGGTAACACCCATGAGGAAGATTCTGGGAACTTCCTCTTTTTTTCCGGGAGGAGGACAACACCTCTTTCAGTTTTGCACCCCTATTGACAAGCCATGTGGTGCTATACTGATGGCAACCAGAGCCCTGGAGATGCTTCCACTACACTGGATTCACAAGACTTTCTACACATAGGCCTGTGTTCATCCTGCATTTGGCATGATTGCATGTGCTGTGTGAATCTGAAGAGAAATTTGTGGGCTAATATTGGTCATATTGGCTAATATTGAACTTATGGACTTGATCTGGACTGGGCTGGATTGATACATAATTATTGATGCATAATTACTTCTTGATATAAAATTCTTTCTTGCATACATATGTGTATCCCTGGATTTGTTTCTCTAGTCAACCAGGTCTAACACACACTATTATGGCCTTAGTTTTACCTCACTAATTTTGCTAGACCTGAATATGCACATTGATACAATTATAAGGACAGGGTCTTTCATTGCATGAAATCCAAGAGAAAGAAACCCTTCAGGAAAAGAAAGGGAGTAATGATTCCCTGAGTGTACAGGGAGAGAGGCGAGAAAGGGGGAAGGGGGGAACTAATAACAATGATGACTGTATAACCCCACTCGAGGGGAACAAACATCAGAATTTTAGGTGAGTGGATACACTAAGAGATATATTTAAGGCAAATATAGAAATATTTACATACACACAATATATTATAGGTTCGGGGGTGGTAAGGTTGGGGTAGGAAGGGATAAAAGGGAACTGACATCAAAAAGTTCAAGAAGAAAAAAAATGCATTGAAAATGATGATGGCACCAATTGTACAGCTATGCTTGATCTAATGGACCTATGGATTGTAATTATATATGTAAGAGCACCAAATAAAATGTTAAAAAATGTTAACACTATTAGTTTTTTTTAAAAAGAAAAGAAAGGCTAGGGTTAAAAGAGCCAATAAAGCCAGGATTTTCTTGTGAGTTTTATTCTACAACAATAGCTCTTCAGCAACCAATCGTGGGTTCCAGGTAGACGACTAACCTGTAGAGGAGAAACAGAAATTAAAGTGAGGTTATAAGGAGGGAAACACATATATATATTCATTCTTATAAAAGTAAGGTGTTCCATCTGAGTGAGTTCTATTTGAACTGGGTTTTTATTAGTGTCCAATTGAATTTTGAAAATCACAGGTACTACAAGTATATCGTTCCAATCAATAAAAATTAGAAGATATAAGATAAATAGATTATTTATTAAGAACCATTTAATTTTGAAAAATGTTAGTGTATGTACTTTCCATATGCTGATCAATTGATCATATGTAAGTTCAGGTTGAAGTTGAAGAAAATTCAAATAATTCCACGAGAGCCCAAATACCACCTTGAGTATATCTGTATTATATCTGAATTTTGAGAACTTCTCAAGAATGGATTTGATTCATTGCATACTTATGACCGAAGAACTAATAAGCTGTGGTAGGTCTTTGAAAGATTCTGTGAGCAAAATATTGAATGATGCAGTAAGCATCTAAAGAAGATGGAAAGAATACACAAAAGTTACATCGTAAATTCATAATTTTAAAAAAGCACCATCACATGACAAAGAACCAATGGAAAGAAGCAAGAATATTTAGCTTTCTATCTTTCTGGTCTACCAAAAATTCATGCCTTTCTGTTGAACAAAGATGCTCCTACATTGAGATTGGACAAATCGAGCATGATATTTGCCTTTTTATTTACCTGCTCCCTCTTTGCCCAATAGTTCACTGAAGAAAGGAAGCATGAATTACAAATAGAACTGGAAAATAACTCATGAGCTAGATCAGTATATTTAATTTAAAACATCTGCCATGGTCTGGCAGGTGACATAAATGACTCATGCACTGGAATATAGGGGAAACAGAGAGTTTGCTTTCCAGCTGCAGGGACTTGTCTACTGCTCAGGACCAGGTGACCAATTGACCTGTGGTATACAAGCACAACATTTCAATTTCCTCCACCCACTGTGGAAGCCACGACAGACATTGCCATTCTCTACAACTTTTCTGAGTTTGTAGCTCTCTTTGGAAGCAGATAGTCTCATCTTTCTCTCATGAAGTGGCTAGTGGATTTGAATTATCAGCCTTGTGGTTAGCAGTCCAAAACTTATCCAACAGAGCCACAAGAGAGCCTTTGCAAAGGACATATATTAGGGTCAGTACTACATATTGAATGAATTACGTGAATGACTTAATTCCAAATTAAAACCTGCTGACAGATACCAGATATCAAAGAATCTGAGTTAGCAATTAGCCCTTAAACCCATCAAAGGATTCAATCTGTTATTGGACAGAGACCTGGAAGGGAATTTCAGATACAAAGCTGTTGGGAAATTATGCTTCAAGATACTTTCATGTGTTTTCCAAATATAAAATGCTTCAATATTGATTTCTGAGCCATAATTTTAAAAAATCCACAGTACATATAAAATAATATAAGCAAATAAGTTTATTGATACAGAATTATTTCTTCTATGCTGTCATTTGTATTGCCTCTGATTTAATTCAAGTTTTCAAAGATACATAGCACTTCTATCTGTATTTGAAATTGATTAGTGCTAGATTTTGAAAATTAATATTTTAATAACTGCTTGACAAATACACCTGTTTCTTATTCATACACATGAATATTTCTTTCCTTTAGATTTTACCTTACTATTGCCCTTCAGAAAACAAAATCAAGTAAGTTAATACAGCAGGAAGAGCATTCATTGGTATGCAGAGAGCAGAAGGTAACTGCTATCTCAGTAAAAGATTCTGTGACTCAGTTCCCGGTCTATAGAATGGTCTATTTGTGAACAGCAGGTAATGCAGCATCACCTAAGCCCTTTTGTTTGGAAGGAGAAGAGCAATGCTGACATCTAGTGTTTCTGTGCTAGAAAACACTGGTTGAGAGTGTCCTTTAATTGCAAAATGATACCAACCAAAATGAACGAAGAGAGGTGGGAGTTGGACAACTACAAAAGCAGATCAATCTCAATGCGTTTGCAATAATCATCCACTATGAACTCAAACTACCTGTTTACAGTGTAGAAGGCTAATCAACTGGGGAAAAACAGAACTAGAAACTCAGAAAATAGTGCAAAATGCATACAAAAGATTTCAATCAATATAAGCATCTATTTAAATGCTGTGGGTTAGTATATATATAAATACCTAAATTCCCCAATACTGTCAAACTGAAGTTAAAATTATATGTATAAGAATTCAAGGATGCAAACTGAATTCTCCTTTACTCAGGACAGATGGCTTTCAGCCTAAGAGGATCAAAGACTCCTATTTGCTTTAGGAAGTGTTCTTGGTGTTCGAAAGACCCCATTCACTGAGAAGATAAGTACTTTAGGCTCTGATGTAAATCCTCTCTTCAACTTCAGCTTATATGCTTCACAATCCTTCAATGACTGATGATGGTGTGCTTCTTCTATGTGGACTTGGTTGACATCTCACTTAGATGGTGACTTGTTCTGAGACAAACCTTTAAGCACCAGCCCTCCCCGCCCCCGGGACTATTTTATCTAATAACCATCTAATGTTTTCTCACCACATTTTGCTATAGCGCCTTTCTCCTTTGATTTCCCTTCTTGGAGGTGAGTATCAACCAGGGCCAGGGTGTAAGAAATAATTGTTCTTATGTTGTAGCTGGAATTTAGTGCAATCCCCCAAACCATTCCTGGATCTATGTTTTTTTGTGTGGTTTTTCAATTTATTTTTACTTGTGAATGAACACAAATGTCATTCCTGAAGTCGGAGAATCTGGATTTCAGAAGTCTATGTATGACAATGGGACTCCAAGATTCAATGGTGGAACTATACAGGAAATAAATCTCCAATGACCTCCCTCTTTCCATAATTGAGGCAGAGGAGGAAAGCAGTCACTAAATGGAGTGACTTGATAAGTTGAATATAGAAGGTCAAATGCAGAAGTCTGACTTGAACAGTTAAAACTTATCAGCAGATTTCCCCTAGGATACATGCTGGACCTGATATAGTTTCCAAAATCTATGTTGTGGAAGGTTATATTCTTTTGTTTGTTTGTTTATTGTACATCTTAGGTGGCATCTTGGGAGTGTTATGACATGGGGGATCACACTCTCTAAGTACAGTATGTATTTTTGTTTAGAGGGGGTATGAAAATCAGGACTGATAAACCTATGTAGTCAGCAAGTCGAATAAAGGTGTTGGGGGGAGGGACACCCAGAAGTGGTGGCAAGGTGATGGTGATGACACCAAGGGGTCTATACAGGAAAAAAAGTTTGGAAATTGATTATGGTAGCAAATGTACAATTCTGTTTGACATTATTGAAGTAGGGAATGCTTTGTATATGCATTAATCCCAATTAATAAGAAAGAAGATGTGTACTAAATTATAGACTCTATGCCATAGATGTTACAATCAAATGCCAGCACTCTGCAAAACATGCTTTGATAATGTTACTGTGTAAGTCTGGGTAGACTAGTAAAACAAATTCATAGACACTCATATGTGTATAAGAGAGAACTTTATATCAAAGAGTAATTACCGATTGAGAAAAAATCCCAGCCTAGTACAGATCAAGTCCATGAGTCTGCTATTAGCCCACATGTCCAATACCAGTCTATAAATTCCTCTGCAGACTCACACAACACATGCAATGATGCCAAATGCAGAAAGATCACAGGTCAGTGGGTGAAAAGTCTCCTGGCTCCAGTGGGGGTGAAAGCAACTCATCTCAGCACTGGTGTGGGTCAATGAGCTTAACTCCATGTGGCTTGTCAATCAGAATGTCTCAGAGGGAGTGAGGGTATCTAGGCTCCACTGAGCTACTTATCTCTGTAGTGCCTCCAAAAGAGGTCATGAAGGAGCAAAATGAATGACAGGCTAAACTCCACCCCTTCACTCTTTTTATCTTTTCCATTTTTTAAAAACATTTTATTAGGGACTCATACAACTGTTATCACAATCCATACATGTGCATACATCAATTGTATAAAGCACATCTATACATTCTTTGCCCTAATCATTTTCAAAGCATTTGCTCTCCACTAAAGCCTTTTGCATCAAGTCCTCTTTTTCCCCCTCCCGCCTCACTCCCCTCTCCCTCATGAACCCTTGATAATTTATAAATTATTATTTTATCATATCTTGCCTTATCTGGCGTCTCCCTTCATCCCCTTTTCTGTTGTCCGTCCCCCAGGGAGGAGGTTACATGTAGATCCTTGGAATCGGTTCCCCCTTTCAAACCCACTCATCCTCTACCCTTCCAGTATCACCCCTCACGCCCCTGGTTCTGAAGGTATCATCCACCCTGGATTCCCTGTGCCTCCAGCTCCTATCTGCACCAGTGTACAACCTCTGCTCTATCCAGACTTGCAAGGTAGAATTCGGATCATGGTAGTGGGGGGTGGGGGTGGAGGTGGGGGGAAGAAACATTTAGGAACTGGAGGAAAGCTGTATTCTTCATCGGTGCTACATTGCACCCTGACTGACTCATCTCCTCCTCTAGACCCCTCTGGGAGGGGATCTCCATTGGCCGACAAGTGGGCTTTGGATCTCCACTCTGCACTTCCCCCTTCATTCACTATGGTAAGATTTTTTTTTTTTATGATGATGCCTTATACCTGATCCCTTCGACATCTCGTGATCGCACAGGCTGGTGTGCTTCTTCCATGTGGGCTTTGTTGCTTCTGAGCTAGATGGCCGCTTGTTCACCTTCAAGCCTTTAAGACCCCAGACACTATCTCTTTTGATAGCCGGACACCATCAGCTTTCTTCGCCACATTTGCTTATGCACCCGTTTGTCCTCAGCGATCGTATCATGGAGGTGTGCACCCAATGATAATGATTTTTAGTTCTTTGATGCCTGATAACTGATCCCTTCAGGACCACGTGATCACACAGGCTGGTGTGTTCTTCCATGTGGGCTTTGTTGCTTCTGAGCTAGATGGCCGCTTGTTTTTCTTCAAGCCTTCAAGACCCCAGATGCTGTTTCTTTTGATGCCGGGCACCATCAGCTTTCTTCACCACATTTGCTTTTTCACCCGCTTTGGCTTCAGCGGTTGTGTCGGGAAAGTGAGCATCATAGAATGCCATTTAATAGAAGGAAATATTCATACATTGAGGGAGTGCTTGAGTAGAGGCCCAAAGTCCTTCCATCACCTTAATACTAAACCTATAAATATGGGCTCATAGATCTATTTCCCCATCCTCATATATATTTGCATGTACATGTCTTTGTCTAGACCTCTATAAATACCCTTTGCCTCCTAGCTCTTTCCTCTATTTCCCTTGACCTTCCTCCTGCCCCACTAGCATGCTCCGTCCCCACCTGGGTTACAGCTATACCTCTTCATTACGTTACTTTACCCTTGATCATTTTCTTTAAAATGATTTTGTTGGGGGCTCATACAACTCTTATCACAATCCATATATACATCCATTGTATACCAAGCACATTTGTACACTTGTTGCCCTCATCATTCTCAAATCATTTGCTTTCTACTTAAGCCCTTGGTATCAGCTCCTCATTTTACCTTCCCTCCTTGCTTCCCCCTCCCTCAAGAACACTTGATAATTTATAAATTATTGTTTTGTCATATCTTACACTGTCCAACGTCTCCATTCACCCACTTCTCCACTGTCCATCCCCCAGGGAGGAGGTTATATGTAGCTCCTTGTAATTGGTTCCCCCTTTCTAACCCACCTTACCTCCAACCTCCGGTATCACCACTCTCACCACTGGTCCTGAAGAGATCATCCACCCTGGAGTCCCTGTGTTTCTGGTTCCTATCTGTACCAGTGTACATCCTCTGACCTAGCCAAATTTATAAGGTGCAATTGGGATCATGATAGTGGTGGAGAGGAAGCATTTAAGAATTAGAGGAAAGTTGTATGTTTCATCGTTGCTACCCTGCACACTGACTGGCTCATCTCCTCCCCATGACCCTTCCATAAGGGGAAGTCCTGTTACCTAAAGCTGGGCTTTGGGTCCCCAATCTGCATCCCCCCTCATTTGAAATGATATGTTTTTAGTTCTGATGATACTTGGTACCTGATCCCTTCGACATCTTATGGTCGCACAGGCTGGTGTGTTTTTTCCATGTGGGCTTTGTTGCTTCTGAGCTAGATAGCCGCTTGTTTACCTTCAAGCCTTTAAGACCCCAGATGCTATATCTTTTGATAGCCAGGAACCATCAGCTTTCTTCATCACATTTGTTTATGCACACATTTGTCTTCAGAGATCATATTGGGAAGGTCGGCACCCACTGATATGATCTTTTTGTTCTGTGCCCCTTCACTCTTAATAGTCTGAAGTTGGCACCAGATTGTGTAACTACCACAATTATATACGATGCCTATCGAGGTCATCATCTGAAAGAAACCAGTAGAAACCAGTAGAAAGAGTATTGAATACATGGGCCTTTTAGAATGTTCACCAATACCTATGTGTCTTACTTTAAATTATTTCTACAGAAAATTAACATGCTTCAAGAAAAAATATACCTGAATTTGTTTTCCTAATTCTTGTTTCATTAAGGTCTATACTTGAACTAACAAGAAGAACATGGCATCAGAATTGGAGAAATTCTTATTTAAAACCTAAGATATGCATATAACACAGCTTTGTCTGCTAAAGTAAGTAGGACCTGAACATTTGCTGCTTAAATTCAAAAGTATAGGTTTCGGTATGGTTTGCAATTCAATATGTATATTTAAAAAACCCTCAAAACTGGATGAATAGATAACATAATGATAAATGGAGAAAATATTAAAGTGGTTGGACTTCCAGGAAGATGGCAACTGAGAAATACATACCAGAGGGACTCTGTAGAAATCAGCCCAGGAGGGTTAATAAGAGGGAAATCCAACACTGCTGGATCACAGGTGGAGCATTATAAAGATAAGTAGGCACAGATCCACAAGGTTTGGAGGGGCTGGGGGCTTTTGGATTACCACAGTGGAGGCTGGCTAGGGCTTGATCTTATCCCCCCACCCACCCACCCATTGTCTCCACTGGTGCTGGGAACATTTGGAGCCCATGTGGGCGCTTAATCACAACATAGCCACAGTTTGCGGAAGCCTGCTTCGGGGCAGGGCCTAAACCCTTGCAGGCCCATGGGCTGGGGTCAGGACTCAGCTACATTGATGCTTTTGTTTCCCTCTCTTCTCTCTATACCCGCCTAGTCTCCATGGGCCAGGCTATGCAGGGGCTTTTTCTCAGCAGGGTCACAGGTTGCCACAGCTGCCTCAGGCAGGGAATAAACACTTACAGCTTCAGGGGCAGGGATTAGGGCTCAGCTACATTGTTACTTTTGTTTCCCTCTCTTCTCTCTATCCCCGCACAGTCTAAGAAGTTGTACTTTTTAATTTTTTTCCTCCTCTTTGTCTCTTTCCTGTTCTCTCACACTCCACTGCTGACCTCCAGGCCACTCCCCTTAGCCTAGTGCAATTATGCCTAACCCACACCCACCTAGGTGAGCTCCACTCTGCAGCTAGCCCAAGACTGAGGAAAGCCCTGCCGACCTTCATTAGGGGATTTTCTGCCCAACTTCTTACCAGGGATATCATGCCTGTGTCTGGGGAAGCTCTTATTTATCCTCTGTTGTCCCACGTAACTGAGGGATATTCCTCCTGCCTACCTTAATTCCTCACAAGGCCTACTACAGCTCAGCCAACACTTGTCAGCATTCTTTTTTTTTTTTTTTTAATTATTTTTTATTTTTTAACAAATTATTGGGGCTGATACAATTCTTTTCACAGTTCATACATATACATACATCAATTGTATAAAGCACATCTGTACAGTCTTTGCCCTAATCATTCTAAGCTGTTGCAGGAACCTCTGCACAACCTCCGCAATACCAAAGCAGGCAACCCATCAGACTTCTGGGACACTCCCATGAGAGGGAAGCCACAGGAGGATAAAGTGGTAGGTTAATTCCATAGTGAATTTAGCTATAGGCAGTTCGAAGAAGCATTCCTAAAAGTCTCCCAGAGAGAGCTAGTGCTCTTCGACTCCCTGGTAAATGGAATCTGGCAGAGGAGTTCGGCAGAGTGGCAGGATACAAGATCAACAAGTAGAAATCTATCGGACTGCTATATACATAGGATAAGACCACAGAAGAGGAGATCAGAAAGGTGGTACCCTTCACAATAGCCAAATGCCAATTGAAATATCTAGTGATATACCTGACTAAAAGAAAAAATAATCTATATGAGGAAAACAACAGCACACTATTATAAGAAACCAAGAGTGACCTCAACAAATGGAAGCATATCCCAGACTCGTGGATTGGAAGACCCAATATAATAAAGATGACAGTACTGCCTAAGGCACTATATAAGTTTAATGCAGTTCCAATACAATTACCCTCATCTTTCTTCAAAGAAATGGAAAAAAACTGATTACCAACTTCATATGGGGTGGGATGAAGCCCAGAATTAGCAGAGAACTCCTGAAGAAGAAGGATACAGTGGGAGGGTTTGCATAACCTGACATTAGAACATACTATACAGCCACAGTTGTCAAAACCACATGGTACTGATACAATGACAGATTCTCAGACCAACGGAAAAAAACTGAAAACCCAGAAATAAAATCATCAGCATACAGACAACTGATCTTTGATAAGGGCCCAAAATATATCCAGTGGTAAGCAGATGCCCTCTTTAACAAGTGGTTCTAGAAAAAAATAGATATTTACCTGTAAAAAAATGAAGCAAGATCCTTATCTCACCCCATGTACAAGAATAAACTCAAGGTGGATCACAGACCTTGAAGTTAAACTCCAAACTATTAGGGCCTCAAAGAGGGAATTGGGACCAACTTGAGAACTTTGGCACAGGGAATACATAGGCTATCAGAAATAGGGAAGGACACAAACACAGAGGATGCACAAATTGACAAATGGGATATACTGCAGATAAAACACCTGTGTACATTGAAAGAACTCACCAGGAGAGTAATAAGAGTGTCCACAGACTGGGAAAACATCTTTAGCAATGACACATCAGACAAAGGCCTTATTACTAAAGTCTACAATCCTCTGCTAGCTTCCCAAAAGAACGAAACTAATTGCCCACTGAGGAGACGGGCAAAGGACTTGAACATAAGTTTCACAGGGGCAGAAATCTGAATGGCCAACAAACATGAGAAAATGTTCCTGAGTTTTAGCTATAAGAGAAATGAAAATTAAAACAATGAGGTACCACCTAAGACTCTCAAAGACAGCCCAATTAAAAAACATAGGAAAGCAACAAGTGTTCGAGGGGCTGTGAGGAGACAGGAACTCTCATCCACTGTTGGTGGACCTGTAAGTATGTACAGCCACTATGGAAATTGATGTGGCAATATCTAAAACAGATGGAAATCGAGTTACCATATGACCTAGCAATCCCCCTACTGGGCATATACCCAGAAGAGGCAAGAAACAAACCAAGGCCAGACATCTGTGCTCCAATGTTCACTTCAGCACAGTTCAAAATTGCAAGGGGTTGGAAACAACCCAAGTTCCCATCAACAGACGAGTGGATTAAAAAGCTGTGGTCCATTCATACAATGGAGTAATATGCATTGCTAAAAAGCAGTGGTGAACGTATTAAGCACATTGTTTCATGGGATGAACTGAAGGAAATCATACTAAGCGAAGTAAACCAAGTACACAAGGACAAGTACATCATGAGTCCTCTGAGGTAAGTTTAAAAAATATATGCAAAAGAGGCACAGGGAAAAAGCTACTGTATACAAACATTCCTGGGGTGAGGACCAGGTAGCATGGCAGGGGCCAGACCAAATCCAAGGACACATGGTAACCAACTACAAAGGAGGTGGGGAAAGGAAAAAAATTAAAAGAAATGGGAAGCGGGGTCAAAGGGCAGTAACCCACCCAAGGGGAGGGTATTGTTTATATCTCCACAGGGAAAGAGGGAGCAGACTTCAACCCAATGCTCCAAGATGTGAATGCAACATGCCTGTGTGGAGTAGAAAACCAGTGGAGAGGTCTGAGGGGCCGGTTCCAATCCCAGCTACATGTCCCTTCCCCTAGAAGAATTTATGTCAGAGGACAGTACTGAATCTGCAGCTCTGTGAGAGGGACATGTCTGATCAGAGCACACGGGAACAAATGAAGGGGGAGGAAGACAGAGTGGAGTATGTCCTGAACCACCAAGCCTTGAGGATGATATTCCTGCTCAGAGCAGCCAATCCACAGAGATGACCACATGGTCGGCCCCATTATAAGACACGACACCCCTCACTGACCCATAGCCCTACAGGGGACAACAATGGAGACACTGTGGGAATTCTGCCTAATCTGATCCCATCACACTGAGGCAAAGCACTAAGAGTATGCAACAGAACAGCAAGGGAACAGAGCAATGAAGTCCCCAGGGAATATAAAAAATGGACTTTGGGGCTGGGGCTTGGCGCCCAAGAGACTCGACTGGAAAACCCTCCTAAAGGTCAACAAACAGTCCCTGAACTAACTAAAAGCTTTTCTTTCTTGTGTATTTTTTATCATTGGTTTGTTGTTGTTGTTTTGTTTAATTTTGTTGCTTGGTTTTGCTCTGTCTTATTTTTGTGCATGTTTTCTCCACAGGTCTGTCTACATAAGATAGGCTGGATGCACAATCTGGAGGAGGTAACAATGGGACCGACAGTTCCAGCGTATATGGGAGAAGGGGAGGTTGGGGTGGGGGAAACGTAGTGGTGTTAACAAACCCAGGGACAAGGGAACAACAAGCGATCCAAATCAATGTTGAGGAGGGTGTAGGAGGCCTGGTAGGGCATGATCAAGGGTAATATAATCAAGAGGAATTACTGAAACCCAAATGAAGACTGAGCATGATAGTGGTATAAGAGGAAAATCAAAGGAAATAGAGGAAAGAGTTAGGAGGCTAAGGGCAGCTTTAGAGGTCTAAATAAAGGCATGAACATATGTAAATATATTTTTATATGAGGATGGGGAACAGATATATGTGCATATATTTATAGGTTTAGTATTAAGGTAGCAGATGGACATTGGCCTCCACTCAAGTACGCCCTCAATGCAAGAATACTTTCTTCTATTAAATTAGCATTCTATGATGCTCACCTTCCCGACACAATCACTGAAGACAAAGCGGGTAAATAAGCAAATGTGTGAAGAAAACTGATGGCGGCAGGCTATGGAAAGATATAGTGTCTGGGGTCTTAAAGGCTCGAAGGTAAACAAGCAGCCATCTAGCTCAGATGCAACAAAACCCACCTGGAAGAAGCATACCAGCCTGCCATATCATGAGGTGCCGAAGGGATCAGTTATTAGGCATCAAAGAACAAAAATATATATCTGACTGATATGATCACTGAAGACAAATGGGTGCATAAGCAAATGTGGTGAAGAAAGCTGATGGTGCCCAGCTATTAAAAGATATAGCATCAGGGGTCTTAAAGGCTTGAAGGTAAAAAAGCGGCCATCTAGCTCAGAAGCAACAAAGCCCACATGGAAGAAGCACACTAGCCTGTGCAATCATGAGGTGTCGAAGGGATCAGGTATCAGGCATCATCAGAACAAAAAATTATAACATTTTGAATGAGGGGGGGTTCAGAGTGGAGACCCCAAGTCCATTTTCAGGCCACTGGACGTCCCCTTGCAGAGGGGTCTTGGGTGGGAGACAGCCAATCAGGGTGTGATGCAGCAACGATGAAGCATACAACTTTCCTCTGGTTCCTAAAGGCTTCCTCCACTCCCCACACCTGCCACCACTATCATGATTCCAGTTCTACCTTGCAAATCTGGCTAGACCAGAGGATGTACACTGGTACAGAAAGGAACTGGAAGCACAGGGGATCCAGGACAAATGATCCCTTCAGGACCAGTGGTGTGAGTGGCAATACTGTGAGGGCGGGTTGGAAGGGGGAATCGATTACAATGATCTACATATAGCCTCCTACCTGGGGGATGGACAGCGGAAAGGTGAGTGAAGGGAGATGCCAAACAGTGTAATATATGACAAAATGATAATTTATAAATTATCAAGGATTCATGAGGAAGAGGGGAGTGGGAAAGGAGTCGGGAAATGAGGAGCTGATGCTGGGGGCTTAAGTGGAGAGCAAATATTTTGAGAATGATGAGGGCAATGAATGTATGAGTGTGCTTTACACAATTGATGTATGTATGGATTGTGGTAAGAGTTGTATGAGCCCTGTGTTAGTCTGGGTACTTTAGAGAAACAAATCCACAGAAACTCATGTATAAGAGAGAGTTTTATATAACGGTTACGTTAGCATCAAGAAAACATCCCAACCCAGTGCTGCCCAAGCCTACAAGTCCAACATTAACCCATATGTCTCATAAAAATCCAGAAAGTCCTCCTCCATCTCACAAAGCAGACGCAATGACACCTACTGCAGGAGGAAAGCCAAGTCAGTGAATGTGTAAGGATCTCAGTGCTGACAGGGGTCTCCACACGACTGCTCCAGCACCCAGGGCTGCATTGGGGTAGGTCCATGTGGTTTCTCCTTGGGGATATCTCTCAGGAAGTCAGCCTTGCAAGCTGAAGCTGGGAAATGTTAAGGCAGCTGCACCCTGGTCTGACCATCACAAAGCAAGAGATCCAAGAACTAGAAAAGCGAGGCTCACCAAGCCATTTAATCCCTCTGCCCTTCAATTAATCCCACATGTGTTTATCGGCCAGGTTGGCACAATAAACTAACTAACCCAAGCCTCTAATAAAATGATTTTTTTAAAAGAAGGAAAAAATAGGTAATGTATGATCAAGAACCAATGGTAGTGAAGGGCGAAATCCAAGATGAAGTGAAGGTATTAATAAGCCCTGAGGATGACACTCCTGCTTGGAGCAGCCAAGGCAAAGAGAGGATCATAGGGCTAGCCCCAACTCTAGACGACGTCCCCTCACTGACCCACATCGCTGCAGGGGACAGCACTGGAGACACAGTATGGGAATTGTGCCCAGTTTACCCGCCCCACCCCCCCCCACCCCCCAGTGCACACACACACCGGGTGAAACATGAAGAGAGTGTAACAGAGTAGCCATGGGAGCAAAGCAACGAAGTCACCAAAGAATCCAGAAAATAAACTTCAGACTCAGAGGGCAGGGCTTGGCACCTCATCAGACTCAACTGGAAAAGGGTCTGCAAAAAGACCTGGAAGTATCCATAGGCCCTTCTTTTCTTCTTCTGCTTCTGCTTCTACCTCTACCTTTGCTTCTCCATCTGCATCTGCTTCTGCTTGGTTCTGCTTCTGCTTCTCTTTTCATGTCTATCTATGTAAGGTAGGCAAGATAAACAATCCAGAGGAGATAACAACTGAAGCAACAGTCACGTGGGGACAAGGGGGGCGGGGGAAGGGAGGGAAGAGTCAACAAACTCCAGGACAAGGAAACAACAAGAGATCTAAAATCAAAGGGGAGGAGGGTGTAGAAAGTCTGGTGGGGTTTGATCAAGTGCAATGTAGCCGAGAGGAAGTAAAGAGAGCCAAATGAAGGTTGAACATGATAGTGAGACAGCAGGAAATTAAAAGGAAATAGAGGAAAGAACTAGGAGGCAAAAGACATTTATAGAGGTATAAATACAGATGTGCACATATGTCAATATATTAATATATAATGATAGGTATATTGTCTATGTACATATATTCTAAGTGAGCAGATAAATATTTAGGCCTTTACTCAAGTCTTCCCTCAATGCAAGAACACTTTATTCTAATGACCTAGTATCCTGTGATGATCACTTTCCTGACACGATCACTGAAGACAAAATTGGTGCATAAGCAAATGTGTTGAAGAAAGCTGATGGTGTTCAGCTATTAGGAGATATAGTGTCTGGTGTCTTAAAGGCTTGGAATTAAACAAGTGGCCACCTAGCAGGACAACAACAAAATTCGGATGGAAGATGCAGATGGGATCAGGTATCAGGCAGCAGAAGACCCCAAACAAACAATCATATCAATGAGAACAAAGGGGTTAGAGTGGAGACCCAAAGCCCATCTGCAGACAGTTGGACCTCCCCTCACAGAGAAGGTCCACAAGGAAAGGACAAGTCATCCAGGGTGCAGTATAGCACCAATGAAACATAGGACATTCTTCTAGTTCTTTAATGCTTCCTCCCCCCGCTACCATGACCCCACAGTTCTACCTTACAAATCTGGCTAGATCAGAGCATGTACACTGGTACAGATAAAGGATATTGACACACGGAATCCAGGACAGATAAAGACCTCAGGACCAATAATGAGAGTAGTGATACCATGAGGGTAGGGGGAAGGTGGGGATAAAAAGCGACTTTATCACAATAATCGACCTAGGGGAACCAACAATAGAAATGTGGGTGAAGGGAGACAGAGGATGGTATAAGATATGGAAACAATACAATTATAATTTATCAATGGTTCACATGGGTGAGAGGGTAGGGGAAAAAAGGGGGGAAAAAGAGGAGCTTATACCAAGGCTTAAGTAGAAAGAAAATGTTTTGAAAATGATGATTACAACATATGTGCAAATGTGCTTAATACAATTGATGTATGGATTCTTATAAGAGCTGTAAGATCCCCTAATAAAATGATTTTTTAAAACCATGAAACAACAACAAAGCACTGGATACACTCCTTATCTATGAAAAGAAATTTGGAAGATAGCTACTTGGCAAACAGACTGAAAAAAAAAAAACCCCAAACATTTGTACCCATTTCAAAGAGAGGTGACTATGGTATGTGGAAGTTACTGAATACTATCATTAATATCACATGCAAATTTTTCTGAAAATAATTTTTAAATAGTTGTAGTAGTGCATTGAACAGGAGCTGTTCAAAATTCAAGGTCAATTCAGAAGAAGATATGGCATAAGGGATATCATTGCTGATATCGAAAAGATTTTTGTTGAATACTAGAAAGAAATTTACTTGTGTTTTATTGGTTATGCAAAGGCTGTGTGGACCATAATAAGGTATGGATAGAACACTTCATTCTGCTCATACAGAAACTGTAAATGGACGAAAAGATAGTCATTCAAAGAGAACAAGGAAGCATTACATGTTTCAAATCGGAAAATGTCTACCTTGGGGTGGCATCCTTCTACCATATTTGTTCAATTTGTGTGCTGAGTGAGTAATCTGAGAGGATGTACTAGATGAAGAAGAAAACTGCACTGTGATAGGATGAAGGTTTACCAACAACCCGTGATATGCAAATAAACCCTGAAAACTGAAGGCTTGCAGCACTAACTGTTGAAAATCAAAGATTGCAACTCAATGTAAAGAAAGCAAAATCTTCACCAGTGGACCAATGTACACCATCAGGATAGATGGAGAAAAGGTTCAATTTGTCAAGGATCTCATTTGACTTGAATCCACAATCAATATTCATGAAAGCAGCAGTCAAAAAATCAAATGATATGTTCCATTGTGCAAATCTACTACACAAAACCTCTTTAGCATATTCAAGAGCAAGGAAGACTAAGTATGTGCCTGTGCTAAGCTTTGCAACTCTCAATTGCTTCATTTGCACGTGAAAGTTGGACAGTGAATAAGGAAGACAGCAGAGAAATGATATATTTGAATTATATTGTGCTTGTGAAGAATATTGGAAGTGCTTTAGACTTTCAGTAGAATAAACAAATTTGTTCAAATATAGCAAAATTCTGAGCATAGGGCAGAAGCAGACAGTATTAATTATGTTGTACCTAGGGTCACCGTGAGTCAGAACCTACTTGACAGCATCTACCATCATCAATAATACAAAAAATTTTAAAGATTTATCACAATTTATGTGATAGAAATTTTAATCTGAAAACAGATACAAGGATAACATGTGAATTTACTGCCCTCCACAAGGAAACTGACTAAACAAGTCTGATGGTCTATATATATATTTTTTCAGAGGCCACAGAATGTTCAAACTTGTCATTTTAAATATGTTGCTGTAAAAACTTGGCATTGTCCTATTTTTAAATTAAAAATTGGAAGATATCAAAAGCTTTTATATGATTTAATTGCAACGTATCACAGGAGAAGAAAATCTTTCACATGCATTATGATACAATGGAGAATAGCATCATGGCTTGGATCAGACAGACCTTCATCCTCAAAGTAATGTCCTTGTTCCTCAAGATTCTAAAGAAGTCTTCTGCAGCAGATTGACCAAATGCAATGCGTCTTTTAATCTCTTGGCTGCTACTTCCACAAGCATTGATTGTGGATGGTAGTAAGACAAAATCCTTGACAACTTTAACCTTTCCTCCAATGATGACTATGCTGCCTCTTGGTCCAGTTGTGAGGGTTTGGGTCTTCCTTACGTTGAGTTGTCATCCACACTGAAGGCTGCAGTCTTTGTCCTCATCAGCAAGTGCCTCACGTCCTCCTCACTTCTAGCAAGCAATGGTGGGCCATCTGCATAGGACAGGTTGCTAATAAACCTTCCTCCAATCCTGATCTCACATTCTTCTTCAGATAATCCAGCTTCTCTGATAAGTATTGGGGTTAGAATTTCAAAACACATTTTTGCAAACTTGAAAACCCCAAATAACTGAGGGCTGTTGATTCAATTATGCCCCATAGAGTCTCTACACAGGGTGTCCAAGATGATAAGTCCCTTATGGCAGGAGACAGCCTCATCTTTTCACTGCTACAAAAGACTGGTTTGAATTTCCAGTCTTGTGTTGCATAGCCCAATACCTAGCCTACACTATTACGAGGGCTCCTTAAAAAGCATGATAGAGGTTTTATTTAACATCTGTATATCTTAGCTCAAAATTCTGGTTAAGCACCAATTCAATGGTAGAATTTGACTGTCATATTCACTTGTTTGCTTTAAATTGTAATACCTGTAAACCAGTCTCAGAATAAAACTTTGAATGCAATACTAAGCAATTTGATTAATGAAAACAGTTAATATTTTTCTAAATGTTAGACTGTGTGTTAGGCCAGGTTGACCAGAGAAACAAATTCAAGGATACTCATATATGTGGATTCAAATAAAACATTCAACTTTTTTTGGTTTAATTTGGAGAGGCATTTTTTTTCACCTTTTACTTACTGTGAACAATTCTACAATGAACATTGATCTACAAATGTATCTTGGTGTAAAATTGCTAGGTTATCAGACACTTTATGTATCTTGCTAACAAGTTGTTCAAACCATTTTCCCCAGATGATTATTAATAATTTTGTTGTTGTTTCTTGACTAACATTGGTTTTCTTCTTCAGAGACTGCCTTCCTCCCTATGAGGTATCTTTGTTTTTTCATCTTTCGCATTTTTGTTTTACTAAATTCTTTCATTTTTACTTTAAGTTTCTTTTGTGTCTTTTAGTGTAGTCTTAACTTCTAAAATATTTTTTCTTCACTAATTAATTTCTAATTCTACTATATCATTTCTGAATATTTTGAAATTCTGGCTTTTGTTGTTCTTTTACATCTTTTATCATTTCTCACCTCTTTTGGCTTGTTTTGAATTGCTTTAGGAAGTTGCCTATTGATAAGCATTTATTTTTCTAAAGAATGTTATCCTGTAGTCTTTATATGTTCTTCCATTGCAATAACCTTTAGTAGACTTTGGCATTGATTTTTAATATTTGTTGTTGTTCATTTTATAATTTTCCCCTTAACTTTAGAGGGAGATTTAATTTGGACAAATATTTTACTGTCACATGTCATGTCTTAGGGCTATCAATTATATAAGAATAAAAAGTGATGTTTGCCTAAAATGAAATTGAACAGGTCAGGAGGGGAACAGAAAGTAGACAGGTAGAGAGGAAGGAAGATGGGTGGGAATGATGGAAATGCTCGAACATTTTGAAGATTGCAACCAGTATCATGGAAAAACTTGTGTCTGGATTATGGATACACATGTGCTGTGTAAACATTCATTTAAAGCAAATAAATGTTCAACACCAAACAATAAAATACTAGAACATAGTTTTAAAATATAAAGAAGAATATTAAAATATGTAAATAATATGGATTTTTAGAGATTTCCTGGCTCTGAATTCTGTTTCTAATTTTATTTGGACCTTCTTTCATAATCTCTGTTGTCTCTATCCTGATTCATTTTAGCTCGACTCTCAGCAGTCTCTTATTAATTCAGAAAGCCTCCGATGAAGGAGACCCAATGACTGTTTCGTTTCATAAGTTCATACCAGCTAGCCTTCCACTGTACGTCTCAGCTTCATCATCCGTTCTAAAATGGGACCACTTCTGTTCCCGTAAACATCCATGAGATATCCACGGGTTCTCCAGCTATCAGGTTTGTCATGTGAAGAAAGAAACCTTAGCCCCCATGGGAGCTGGTGTTTTTCTACCCTCATAGTTAGTATTTAGAGATATAAATTTCATTTGGATTTATTATAAATTTTGTCTATTCGCTTTTATATCAACTCACTCTGCGTGCTTAAAATGGAGATTCAAGAATCCCCCAAATCATGTTGCTGATAACACTGCACTCTCAATAGCATCTTCTGAAATCTTTTGTTAATAATTTGTTCCCCCCCCCCCCGGTTCATTTCAGCTTTCCTTGGTTCATTTGTTTATTTTTATTTCATTTCCGTGTTTATTCAGGGACTAAAGAATGATTGGCAAGGTTTGTTCTGTGTTGTTTTATAAGACACCAAATTCTTTAAATAAGTGAGGAACTCCTTTTTTAAAGGAAATTTTTTTTCTCCAGGTAAATAATTTCATGTTTTCTTATATTTCTATCCATAGATCAAGCAAGTTATAAGTTCTGAGATGCCATGAGACTGAACATTATTATTCAATAAATGTCTTCTTAATCATTACATTCACATTCTATTATGTGGTAGGCAATTGCTTGTATTAGAAAAGTCTATTTTTTCCTAAATTTTAATTTTTATTAAGCCATCGACAAATTCAATCTTTACAAAAAAACTTTGCATGAAATTTGAAATCAACTTACAGCTTTGAGTTCTTTGTTTATTAATCACATAGTCAATGAATCATTTCAATCAGTAAATGTGAAAACTGAACCAAGAAAGAATAGAATTAAATTGACACTTAAAGGGAAAGATCATGGAAGAAATATAATGAGGGTAACAATGATAGTTCAATATCCTAGTTTTGAATGATCAGTACTATATTCTGTAAAACAGATATACATAAATATTTAACAATTGCTTATGATGAACTATACCATTTTAGATCAGTTGATAAATTTAGAGCACAATTTCCTTGAAGAAAAACAATTCCTACTGTGATATTTCATTTGCACTCTCCTGGAAAAGCTATAACACTCTTTGGGGATTCTAATTTGTGCATACATCTGTAATAGATCTTATATGTTTTCTTAACTGCTTTCTTATTTTCAAATCATACAGGTTTTTGAACCCTCCACTTTCAATTTACTGCCTCCTACTAAATAGATAGGGCATGGATCTTTAAGAGCAAGACCTAAATATAAAGTTTGTAATTTAGTGAACTATGAAATTTTCCATAAATGTACTAATGGTATCTCCAGGGTAAAAATCCAAAGCCTGAGATATTTGGAAGATTGGGAAGTTTTGAACTGTATTGGCATCTGCCATTATTACAGTTTTTTATTTGCACGTCCTCTCCTTCTTTGTGCTGGTCGATGATTATTTCCACTTGTCTCTGTCAGGACTCCCTTAGAGCATTTCTCTCAGAGTTATTGTCCATCCTGACTGCTTCACTGACTCCTTTCAAAAGTCTTTATTTGATTTTGTATGATCGCTTCTTTTACTGGAGGAAATTTGACATGTATAATTTCTAAGAGACAGAAGCAGTGTTCACATAATAACAGATTGGCCCAAAGGTTAAGGTTAACAAGTTAACACAAAAAAATCAAAACTTAAATGCATGTTTAAATTAAATTCTTCAAATTATTGCATGATACGGGGTTATTTAACAGCTTTTTTCTTTGATGTTTTGCATGGTTGAATTTGTTTATATAAATTAAATCCATGTTTTTTATATTTCTAAAATGATCATCTTTTGCTTCTCTTGCTTAATTTTTTCCAGTGACTCAACATAAGTGCACAGTATTTTGCCAAAAGTAAAATTCTCCTCTCGATTTTTTTTCATTCTTTCATACAATTATAATTTTCAGGCTGTTTAATATTTTAAATACATTTTATACATTGCCATGACCCACTAAATGTCATCTCCACCAATTGCGTTAAAGATCAAATTGAGAAGAATGTTATAATAAGCTTATAATTAGAATTTCTTAAAATAATATTAGAAGCATATCATCACATATTGCAAAATTGTTTACCAAGAACACTAACTGAGGGCCTTTGTGTCACATATTACCATAAGATTGTCATCCCCAGGTGGTGAAAATTCAATCTTCCCAGACATCGGAGCGACAGCTAATTTCTTTGAGACTCTAAGTCAATTGTAGCAAAATATAATGTGTCATCAAGATAGTCTCTGAGTCTCCCTTTCATCTACTGCTGAACCTGAGAGCACTCGGAACACTGCCAGGATGTGGCACTCTCCTGTCATAGTCCTCCTCATACAGTAGACAATAAGAAAACTTACTAGACAACAGCTACGCATTCAGCATATACAGAAATGTCACTCAATTATGTTTTTAATTCTATAAGATTGAAAATAGCATTCCCAATTTACCTAGTAGTGACCTAACATCCCCCAAACTTAAGTAAGTTACCAACAGCTAATAAACGGCCTAAGTTAAATTGGTTCCAAGCTCATGTTCTTAATTACTGTGATTTGATGCCCCCAAAGTAGTAGGTGACCTTGACCTTATCACATATACCAGAACTTTTACTAACATTTTCCCCCTTAAGAGCCTAACTTTTGAAGGCCCAAACCACTGACTTCTCATCTTTTTTAAAAGTCCACTATTCATTTACTTATATCATTCTTCACTCACTGAAGGAGCAGATAACGATTTTCCTTCCCAGTGCTGGGACCATCATTATTATTGATATCCTTATCCATGTAAAAGATCAATTTAGTATCAACTTAGCACCCAATTGTCATCTCTCGGGCTCCAGGTGGTTCTGTGTCTTTGGAGCATGTGGCTCAGTAAACCAACCACTTCTTTTGAAGCACTGCATTTCCCAGACATCCATGCTCCTGATTTTCCTACCTTTGAAATGTGTATGTCTTCTTTTCTGAATTTTGAGGGAAATAAGCATACAATATAAAAGGGGGAGGAATCAATAAGTATTTAAAAAATCTTGTGTATATATATGTTTACTGTTTACCTAGGAATAATTTTTAAAAGTCTGAATCTGAAACTAAAAATGAAGGTCTTCACTAAATTCTCATATATTCCAAAATGCCATATGTAACAAAATGAGGGAAATTCTCTCTATCATTTTGTCCCTAGTATTTCCTTTTAATAAACTTGAAATATGTATGAATTTTCCCAAGGAAGATATTGACCTCTTCGTAGAAAGAAAATGTTCAGATTTCTAATTTTGTTGGGGTGAAAATTATTAATAATTTTCACAGTGGCTGAAAGATAAATCACTATTAGACAAACAGAAAATTGTATTTTGCCACAAATTCAAGTCTCCAAGAATTTCAGAGAAAATCTGCGGGACTTACGCTGTGTCTGTATGTGGGAAAGGTGTGGAGATGGAGAGCCGCTATTGCAAGTTCTTCAAAGGGATTTGGAACTACTTACTCTATCTTTGTTGAAAAGCACCTCCCTGCTCAAATTGTACTTGGACATTTCTGCACGCATTTGTAATGCTCATTATTGAAGTTTTATTTTAGTTGCATGGATACGTAAAGAAAGGCATATGGATAAATGCTCTGAGCGCCATTTAAATGTATTAAAGAAACGTTTTTACTGTTTAAACAAGCATTCAGTATTTTAAACTTGTCTATTTTAAAAATGCACGAACATAAAGGAGATCGGGCTTTCTCTCGTCCTCTTCCTTGGACATGCACATTCCTCCTCCTGGGAGCTGGCCTCAGACTGAACCACCCTGGCAGGGTGGAAAGAAGCTGTGCCAGCAGCTTTGTTTGCAGCCCACACACTGACACAGTGTGTCTGTGTGTTCAGTCCATGGTTAATAGCTCATTCCCAAGACAGACTCTTGAGCCAAAAAGCAGAGGAGGAGCACATTTCCACGCAGTAAATCGTTTCAGGCGGATTGCTCCAGATGCAAGCATCAAAGGTCAGCTTACCATTGCCAGCTTTGCTTTCTGTTTTCTGGGAAATTTTCATTGTGATACTCATTGCCTTTTAAATGACTCAAAACATTGCCCAACCAGAGAGATTAGCATTTTACCTGCTTAGATTCCACTGTGTGCCTGGGGGAAGGAGGTGAAGCTTTTCACTTTTATACGGAGCCTAAAAGTCAAAACCAACTACGGTCTTGACCTGTGCTGACCAATATGTGGTCTACACTGCCCTGCTTGAATTGAACTTACATCTGCCGGGCAGCAGTAGCATGTTCTATTATGTAGTGCACCCGGCCTCCATCCACGCCACCTCCTCTAAAATGGCATTCCATACAGGCATGGCTTTAGCAATATTGTTCCAGAACCTCTTACCAGTCAACAACTGTTGTGGAGTTACTTCCAGCTCTTGGCGACCCACGTGTGTCAGAGTCGAAATGCGTGTTGTTGAGTTTTCAAGGGCTTGTTTTTCAGAAGCTAAACACTAGTCCTTTCTTCTAAGGCATTCTGAGTGGATCCAACCTCCAATTTTTCAGTTTGTAGCCAACCATGTTGACTGTTTACACCATACAGGGAGCCCAGCAACTCTTAAGCTTTCTGTACAAAATAGTATCACTCAATTGTTGGAAAGGAAGTAGAATGAATAATATATGCCACAATCCTGATGATGCACTTTCTAACAAAGCATTTAACTTGTGCAATAGAAAGGAATGCAACTCCCATACTACATCCTTGCTTTAGAGTATAATGTGCCTTATTTTCTTAATCTGAGTGTTTAAAATGGTAGGATCAATGTAAATTTAATATTTTTTTTACAAAAGACCATATGCTTAAGGAAAAAGGTATTGCAGAATATTTTTTATCAAATTTCCTAAGGAAAAATCCAGTACTTTTTCTTACTTGACATTAATTGTCAGTTTCAGACACGAAGAAAGCTTCTTTTAAAAAAAAGAAATTTGTTATTTCAAAGGACCAGACAAAAGCCTATCTTGTGTTTGGGTGGTGGTCCCATGAGACATCATTTACTTCCCATACTGGAAACCCAGATCTTATTTTTGGATGATGGGTTACAAGCAGATTTAACACCAGTCCATCCATTTGGATTTGTGCATTGCTATGGCGCTGATCAGGTTTCAGCGGAGATTCCAGACTTATATAGACTAGGAAGAAAGACCTGGCATTCTATTTCTGCAAATCAGTGAAACTCTATGGGTCACTGTGGTACTCAGTTTTTTACATGGTCAGGTATTTTTCATAAAGCTCTGAAGTAACTTCTGAAGCTACAGTGCCATACAGTATGATGCTACTAGATAACTGAGTTCAAATGCGAAATAGTCTGTGATTAAATAATATGGGAATATGTTATACTACATTCCCAACCACTGCCATGGAGTCAGTGCTGACCCCTAGCGACCCCTGGGGGGGGGCAGTTCAATCTTTCTCTAATGGAACTGCTGGTGCTTTCGAACTGCAGATCAGGAGGATCAAAGTCAATTCACAACCAGCAAAGTTCCATATACTACATTAGTCACCTAAAAATGCACCATGCATATAAGACTACTGAATGCTATACTTAAATTCCTGTGGTGCGGTGTGGCACAAGAAGAGAAACCATTGATTCTCAAGCAATTGATTGTAGACTTTTTTTTTTAGAAACATATGAAAGCCTGTTAAGATACAATTTGGCAAATATAATGTACAAATGTGCTTCACTGAGTTTTAAATAGGAATATTAAATACATAATACAAAATACATACTTTTCAATGAAGAATTAACTAGCTAATTTCTAAAGATCTAATAGTAAATTGAGAGAATTTTTATTAGTAAGAAATATCTTCACACCCAATTTCCTGTCTTCATCCATATGTATGCTATTGTTGCTGGTAGTCGCCATTGAGTCAATTCCAACTCAGTGCAGTTCTATTTACAGCAGAGCCAAGATTGCCTGACCCTGCATCACTCATTAGGATTGTATTTGTGCTCATTGGCAGTCACTATGCCAGCCCATCTTCTTGAGGTTCATTCTCTTTTTGTCTTCGCAAGCACGCTGTCCTTTTCCAGGGGAAGATCTTTACTGATAACATGCCCAAAGTTCGTGCATCCTATCTCCAAAGGGGCATTCTAGTTGTAATTCTATCAAGACAAATTTGTTTTTTCTGGCCATCCAAAATGTTTCAATATTTTCCCCTTTCAAATGCATCAGTTCTTCTTTGGTCATTTTTATTCTTTGTCTCATTTTCATAAGCATATGAGGCAATTGAGGATAGTGTGGCTTGGAATAGGTGCACCATAATACTCAAAGTGACATCCTTCTCTTCAACACTAAAAAGAAAAACAAAAACTTGTGCAAGAGATTTGCTCGGTGTAGCACATGGTTTGATTTCTTGCCTGCTGCTTCCATGATCACTGATTGTATATCCAAGCAAAATGAATCCTTAATCACTTCAATATGTTTTCCATTTACCATGATGCTATTTGTCTAATTGTGAAGATTTGATTACCTTTATATTGAGTTGTTATTAAAGTTATATTTCATACTGAAATTCACTGACCTTCATGAACAAGTGTTTCAAGTCCTTCTCACTTTCTGCAATTGAGGCAGTATCATCTAGATATCCTAGGTTATTAAAACACTTTCTTCCTTGATATTTTGCTGTGTGAAGTTAGCCAAGCACAAAAGGACAAATATAGCATGAATCCACTGAGGTAAGTTCCAACAGCAGAACGGACGTAATGCACAGGTCCCAGGCTGAGTACCAGATACTCTGGCATGAGCCAGACCAAAGTCAATGACGCATATGTCATTTCAAAAAAGAAGAAGAAGAAAGAAAATAGATGCAGATAGCACCTGGGCTGAAAGACCGCCCCCCCACCCCATGCCTTTAAGGACCACAGAGGAGTGAGGGGGGGGGGACAGAAAAAAAGATAGCAATGAGTAAGCAGGGCATTAATCCACTAAGGGAAAGATATTGTTTATGTCTCAGAAAGAGAGAGAGAGAGAAGTGCTCATTCCTGTGCGTCAACCCTTGAGGCTATTCTTGCTTAGAACAGATTGCTCACAGACAGGAGTGCAGGATGACTCCCAGCTCGAGACAGGATGTCCCCTCCCTGGATGATAGTACTACAGAGGACAGCACTGAAGATACTGTCCAGGGAAAGTGGACTATCTGGCCTGCCCACATGGGCCAAACCAAGAGTGGGATTGCAAGAGATCAGCAATGGGAGCAAAGCCACAAAGTCCCTGAGAAGTCCCAATTTTGGATTTCTGACTTAGGGGCAGCATTTGCCACCTTATCTTGACTGGATGGAGGTTGCTCACAGGGGGGCCACACTAAAGGTCTAAAGGTGTAAGGGGTAGGGAGCACTAGCCGACTCCATCACTGACTGCAGGAAGAACAATGGGGTTTGTAGGAGGTGTGCCTTTCAGTCATTAAAATTAAGAACTAAAAGGTATATAGTGCTGCTGGGTAAGAGGGTCCCAGGATATGGAACCCCGAGAGAAAGCAGGACTGGATTGGGGGTTTATAACATGCCCTTCTCTCTGTTAAACAGGGAGATACTCATTTACTCTGCGTCAGGATAATGGACTAGGAACTATTTGTATGGTCTTTCTTTTTTTTTTTCTTTTGATTTCTATCTATTTAAGATAGGCAGGATAAGCAAGCCCAAGGACACAGCAACTGGATTGATGATTGGGGGAGTTGGGGGGGGGGGCGGATGGGCTAGGAGGAGACCAGGGGGGTGGGCATTGAGCCAATAATGACAGACACAGGGGAAAAGCAAGGGTACTAAAATGGATGATGAGGATGGTGTAGCATTCCTGGTCATGTTTGATCAATTGAAACATATCTGAGAAGAATTACTGAGTGGTGAATTATGTGTAAACATGATGATGGGACAGGAGAAAAGAAAAAGAAGAAAGAAGAAGAAACTAAAAACTATACACACACACAAATACAAGGCAGCAGATAGACTTTGGACCTCTACTCAAATCTTACAAGTGCAAGAATGGTTTGTTCTAATAATGTGGCGATGTGTGATGCTAAACTTCCCAACCCAAATGCTGAGGACTAAAAGGGTGCATAAGCAAATGCAGTGAAGAAGGCAGACACTGCCCAACTTTTAAAAGTTACAGCATCTGGGGTCTTAAAGGTTTGAAATTAAACAAGCATCCACCTAGAAGGAAGCAACAAAACCCACATGGAAGAAGCATACCAGCCTGTGTGATCACGAGGCATTGACAGGAGTATGTATCAGAAGTTCAAAAATGTCATAAAATTTACATGAAGGACCATGGGGAGAGTGTAGATCCAAAATCCACATGTAAGGTAATTGAACAGGCCCTTGCAGAAGGGCCACATGGAAGGGAAGATATAGCTATGGTGTGGATTAGCACTGATGAAATACATAATTATCCTCTAGTTCTTTAATATTTCCTCTCCTTACCATTATGATCTTAGTCTTACATCATTAATCTTGTTAGACCTGCGTAGGTCCATTTGTATAATTAAAATCATTCGGCGTATGAAATAGTAATGGGAGTAATGATTCCCAGAGGGTATAGGAAGAGTAGAGGGAGAAGTGGGGGAAGGGACTTATTGTAATGATGTCTGTACAAATTGATGGTGGCAGCAATTGTACAATTATGCTTGATCTGATTGAATTAATTAATTGTTACAATATTTTTCAGCGCTCCCAATAAAATGATTGGAAATAAAAAGCTTTCCTCCAATCTCGATGTCATATTCTTACAGATTGAATAGTATGGTGAGAGGATAAACCCTGATGCCCACCTTTTCTGATTACAAACTAGGTAGCATTCCCTTGTTCTGTTCAAATGACTGCTTCTTGGTCCATGTATCTTTCCTGATTTGAAACCAATGTATATATAAGATTCTGAAGGGTTTATGAGGGAGGTGACAGTAGGGAAGGAGGGGGGGAAAATGAACAACTGATATTAAGGGCTCAAGTAGAAGGCAAATGTTTTGAGAATGATGATGGCAACAAATGTACATATGTGCTTGACACAATGGATGTATGTAGAGATTGTGATAAGAATTGTATGAGCCCTCAATAAAATGATTTTAAAAAATAAGATTATTCTAAGTAAACTTGAGAAAGTAGATAAATCTGATTAATTATGTTACAATAAATAGGTATAGAAACTCATTATCTTAAAACTAAAATAATAATAATATAATGTACATAAATATTGCAATATAATTATCTTTCCTGCATTGGATTTACAGACCAAATAGTTTTAGTTTCTCTAACAATAAGTCATATTTAATTTAATTTACCAATAATTGGCAACATTTGTTGCACACAAGGCACTAAAATTGCCCCTCCTCAAACATAATGTTTGGTTGCCAGGAGTCGGGCACTTCAGAAAGCATCAGACTGGAATCTTGCAGATTGACTGCACTCTCCTTTGGGGGCCAGTCCAAGACACATTCCAAGTTTACTTCATATGTCTTCTTATTTAGATTTAGTTGGTATTAAGAACTCCTATACATTTTGTATACTTTGGAGATGTCGGTCAGATTAAAACCTTCACTTCACAAACTACCCCTCTTTGAAACCCACATACCTAGTATATTGTTCCCTTAATAGACCGTCAACTATTATTTTTTACTTTGGGATGGCCTATATTCTTAGTTTTATCTCTACTATATAGTTTTATTTTCCCCTATCTTATATTTGGGTTCATTTGGATTTCAATAACATTTGGATGAATACAAGATGTAAGCACATATGCCTGTAACATCTTGAGTTAGAAATTAGTTTCATTTAATAGCTGCTTTTATTTATTTTGAGATTTACAAATAAATTATCTTTGTTTATATCCATTAAGTAAAAATACTGATAACTACCAAATCACTTGCATCTGTTGGCAATTAAACAAAAGACTATCACAATGTTTGTACTTTGAATATTATTTGCTTACACACAAATCACCTAAAATAACCCCCAAAGTTTATATATGTTCTTATCACGGATGGCTTTTAAAATTTACACAATAATGTCTATAATGTTTGAGAAATTTAGAAATATGTAATACAAATTCCAAAGTTCCTTCCCCTTTCTTTTCTCTAATGCAAGTAAATAAGCATTGTTCAGCCATTTAGTGTGGATAATTCAAACTTCTCTTCTAATTCACACATCCATTTAATTATTTGAGTTGGATGTGAAGTAGGTTATGTGTTAGGCTGTTAATCACAAGGACAGTGGTTCAAACTTACCAGCTGGCCTCCAAAGAATGATGAGGCTGTCTACTGCTGTGAAGATTTACAATCTGTTCTACATGGTCATTTTGACTTGCAACTAAATAAATGACAAAGAGTTTTTAGATTGTTTTCCCATCTGACCTATTTTTAATAGTATTTATTAGAATTGCTGTGTTAGTCTGGGTAAAATAGAAAAACAAATTCATAGACACTCATATGGGTACAGGAAAGAGCTTTATATACAAGAGCAGTTGAAGATTGAGAAAGCACCCCAGCCCAGTCCAGATCAAGTCCCTAAGTCCAATATTAGCCGATATGTCTGATACCAATCTATAAAGTCCTCTTCAGACTCATGAAACACATGTAATAATGTCAAAAACAGAAAGATCACAGGCCTGTGGGTGCAAAATCTTGTGGATCCAGTGGTGATAGAAGCATCTCAGCACTGGCAGGGGTCTCCATGTGGCTCCTCCAGTTCCCAAAGCACAGGGTCTATCAGCATAGTGCCACGTGTCTTGTCAGTGGAGCGTATTCCAGGGAGTGAGCAGGGAGAGAGAGTGTCTCCGACTTCCAAAGAGGAAAACACTGGAGTTCCCAGAATCCTCTGGAGAAGTCCATGTCACACAAAGGCCTTGTTGGCTACATCCTGAATGACAGGCTAGACTCCACACCTACCTACATTGTTAATTCTCAAATTGACCCCAGATTATGTAACTACCACAATTGCATTCTATATTACATATCCCTATCTACCTCCTGCTAAGTCAATTCAAACTCATAGAGCAGAACTTCCCTGCTGGATTTCAAACTTCTAAATATTTACAAAAGCAAACAGCCTTATTTTTGCTCCTTTGGAACAGCATAGTGCTTTACACCTTGAACAACTAACCACAGTCAGTGGTTTCATTTTGTGGTTGGCCGTTCAATGTGTAACCCACTTTGCTACTAGGACTCTTCTGATAGGCTGTCATTTTACAAACTACAAGAAGCTGTGGTCACTATAAAGTTAGCCATGTTTACCATAATATATTAATAAAGTTTATGGCAGCAAATACAAACACTTGCTATTGTACACTGTTGAATAGTTTTCATGTTTGGATAGACTATTTTTCCCTCTTCAGGGATTTTAGTTCATTTTCAGTAAACATTTTCAATGTTTAAAAGCATCTCCAAGGAGATTGTAGATTTTTATAAAAATTGTCAAATTGCTTCCAAAAACAATGATGAGATTACGGAAGATATGGGTGTTAGAGCAAAGTGTAGTGAAGAAATTAGATGGTGCCTGGTGCTAGGTTATTAGAAAAAAGAACCGCTGGAGTCTTAAAGTTCTATCTTCAAACAAGCAGCAAGTTAAGTAAGTTGTCCACTAAACCCACATAGAAGAGGCATGCAAGCCTGTGTGATCTAAGAACTGTGAACACTAAAGCCCAAATCCAAAGGAGAGAATGAAATCAGAGCTTAAGCTGTGAATGGCTGGTTTGCAGAAGGCCATGAATAACGATGAAAGTCCCAAGTCCATCTGCAGGATTCGCACAGGACTCTTACCTCTAGTGAGTCCCTCTGGCCATGGACCAGGACTATGGATAGACTTGCTATCATGCAGAGTGCACTGGAAGACGGATTCTTCCAGAGGCAATTAGGTTAAGATCCAGCACATTATTATATAATCTCCCATTTAAAATGTGCTCTAGTTTTCAATATTCTTCTGCTTTCTTTTTGATTGAGGTTTTTCTCTGTTCTGCTCTGACACACACACGCACACACACACACACACACACACACACACGTTTTTTGGTATATGTTCCTCTATACGAAATTCAGGACAGGTAAAACTATAGAGTGACTGCTTTCATTGTTTTCTAGTTGGAGAGAAAGGGGGAGCTGAGAACAATGACTACAAAAATAGGAAGTGTTCTAAAATTTATTGCAGAGATGATTGTACAACTCTTTAGTATGATTGTACTATGATTTATATTGCATGTAAATTATATGTCCATAAAACTTTAAAAAACAATGTCCACTTTACCATTTCACAGACGATACGTGCTCATTTCTCCATATGCTCATCTGTTTCATGGTGACGATCTGTTTCGCCTCTACTGTTAGTCATGATGGTCAAGAGAGTATTATGCTGCTATAAAAAGGGAAGAAAGAAAGAAGGAAGGAAGGAAGATGAATGGAGGAACTGAGGGAGAGAAGATGGTAGAATAAAAACAAGTAAGGAAGGGACAGAAGGAGGAAAGAAGACCCCCAAAACCTCACTGACAGGAATGAAGGGAGAAAGGACGGAAGGAAGAAGGCAAGAACGAGAACCCACAATCCACAAATCTCCATTGTTTAGTTCAATCCAAGTTTTTTCTATTACAAAAAGTCACTTGAAGGTTGTATCCCTCTTCCTCTAACTTTGCCACTCAGCCATCTGGAAGCAGTAACATTGAAGTCTGATTCACAGGAGCCTGCTTTTAAAGGTCTGTACTTAAAATCCTGGTGGTTACTAACTGAACAGTCAAGAGTTCCAACCCACCTGATGCACATGGGGGAAATTAGATGCGATCCCTAGGAATCATGGTAATTTGACACTCCTGGGTAAGCATGTGGGCGAACTCAACCTACCAATTGGGTCTCAGGCTGATGACACCTCCTTTGGGTAATAACCCTTTTCGTATAAGAGAGAGCGAAATCTAGAAGAGTCCAATACTCTTTGGCTCTTTTCCTTCTGCCCAAGATGGACCTTGTGTCTAGTGCCTTGATCTCCTGCTGCATTCTGTGTGTGATAGTTAGGTTTGTTGTGCCAATTAGACCAATAGGAACATGTGGGCAGAGTTTAATCAGGTGGCACTTGATTGCAGGTTGACCGAGATAAATGAAGATGGCTGGCATCCTATCTTCCTCTTCTACCCAAATGATCAGACCAGTGTGCTGCTGCTTGAGCTACTGTGCTGCACTACCTGTGGGTCGAACCACATAGATCATGTCGCCAGAGCCTGAGGCTCCTTCAAGAACTGCTTAGCCATGCTGCTGGTGCACATATTGCTTGAGCTTGAGGCTGGGAGATCTTGTCACTGTGTATCTCCTGAGTTTGGGATCCTATTGGGCCTGCTTCACTAAGCATCTATGCTGACTGTTGCTGCCCTACCTTGCTGTCTGCTAGCAGATTCTGCCTATTTACCCGAGGAAGACGCTGCTGTCTACTTCCTTCACCTTGGACCAGCAATCCACGTGCATTGAAGGGCTTCCAGTATATGCACTGTTCAACAAAAGTGAGCTGAACTGAGCCCCTGTACTGCTGTGTGGATTAATTAGCTGTTATATTCCTTCTTGCGGTGTAAATCTATCTCTGTGTCTCTGTGTCTTATGATTATGGATGATCATAAGTGTCTGATTTTGTTCATCTAAAGAACCCTGCCTAAACAACATGCTAATCCCAAGAGCCATCACTCTGCTTGACTGACTTGAACTGGACCAAACTTACCCATTTCTTCAACTGCATAAGCCATTTCTTTATGTAAAGCTCTTCCATCCTGTAACACATGTGTCACCGGGTAGCCCAGCCTAACACAACAGACTTTCTTCTCTGGTAAAGAGTCACAGTCTCAGAAACCCAATGGGGACAGTCCACGCTGTTCTTTGAGTTGGAATGGACTTGATGGCCGTGCTGGATGTTACACCAGGGGTGACACACATATTGCTTCCTTTCTTCACCTATGGGTGTTCATGACCTGTCCTATCTCATGGGGGAGTTGAGGAGGGGGCAGGCGGAATTTAAATTGCCATCAAATCAACTTAACCATAGGTAGGGTTTTTGAGGCTATAAATCTTTATAGGAGCAGACAGCCTCATCTTTCGCCTATGGAGCAGGCAGTGGGTTTGCATGCATGACCTTGCAGAGAGGGGCAACAGTTATACATAAATATTAAAAGTCACTGCCTTACTTTTAGCAATATCATGTGCGGAGAATATTTTTCTCTGCTTTCAACTTCTATTATTCTTTCTAATCTGTATTGTTTATAATGTACTGTGTATAATAGTGAGTTTTTTGCTATCAATTCCAACATCATTTCACTGAAGCTTTTTACTTCTTACTACAACTCATACTCCCTATAATAATTATCCACGGATTCACGAAAGTGGGACAAACCACAGTGTAGGGTCTTCTTTATTTTTTTGATTGAACTAAATCTACTTCAACTCTGAGTGTAAAGATAGATGCCTTTTGAAAAGTGACATGTATCACGTGTGAAAATGTGGAGACACTGTCCTAACTCAGAAATTCCTATGTTGTTTTTCTAGCTTTCCCATCAGTGTTTCTGTTCTAACTAAATTAAAATTCCTAATTTGTGTGATGCGCTCCATGACTGGGGATGGTCAATCTAAGGTTTGACAAATATTACCAAAATAATTTACAGCAAGAAAGAAAGACCTGACAGTACAGTGCACTAAGATAGCATGGCCTTATAATCCTGAAAAGATGAGGGCTGTTGGCTCTGCCTGGACTGATCACAGCAAGGCCCACAGTTCACACCCTCCATGCATTCAATACCTGTTATGGAAACATGTCCAGGGATTGGAAGCCTTGGAGTGGGGTCAAATAATAGTGATCATGTAAATCAATAGACAGGTCTAGATTCCAGTGAGTCTGCATAGAGATGACATTATCAAACCAAGCATGCAAACCCACTGCACACCAAGAACTACCAAACAAAGGCTGTCTGCTTTGCGCTCTCTGCTTTCTGAGAGTTCTCACAGGCTGGTTGTTTGCTTGCAGGAGCCCTGGTGACCCAGCAGGAGTGCACTGCTACCACCAAGAGGCCACTCGTTCAGCCTACCCGCTGCTCTGTGAGGGAGACAGGGCAGTTTGCTTCCATAAAGATTAGTGACTTGGAAACCACCCTGTGGGGGGCAATTATACTGTACCCTACAGGATCACTCTGTGCTGGAATGGACAAAATGGAAATGAGGTTAGGGTTTTGTTTATATTTGGATGACTTCAGCGACCTCTAAAAATAAGACATACGAAAACTGCCAACTTTCTCCCAGTGCGCTTGAATATCTTTGACCATTCAGAAAATCTTTCTGAGCATTTCTGGTGTTTTGAAAAGAGATTATTGGAGGTCCAGGTTCTGCAGGGACACTTCTCTTTGCGGCCACAGCAGATGCCAGAGTTGCAATCTTTCCTCCAGGAAATGCGGAGCAAAGCTTTGGGCAGATATGGCCACTCCCTGTGCAACATGAAGCAGATGTCCTTTCAAAGACCACACATGATGACATACAAAAGGACAGTGACTGTATTTTGCAGTCCACTGTAATCATGGCTGGGTTATCATCGCTTCCACTGTCAAGCACATTTCTCCAACCTCGAAATCAGTAGTGCTCAACCTGTGGGACACGACCACTTTGGAGGCCAAATGACCCTTTCACAGGGGTTTCCGGATTCATAACAGTAGCAAAATGGCAGTTATGAAGTAGCAACAAAATAATTTTATGGTTGAGGGGTCATCACAACATGTGGAACAGTATTAAAGGGTCACGGCATGAGGAAGTTTGAGAACCACTGCTCTAAATCATCTTAGTCATTAAATATGTTCCAGGTTGGAACTTGGAATATAGAGCCATAACTGAAAGGGACATTTTAAAGCCCAATGTCAAAAGAATTGATGTTACACTGTTGTAAATAATACAGAAATTCAATAGCCTTAGGACTCATGGAGCTATTTCATTCTGTCGGGGTCTTCTATTTTTAAACCCCCCCGCCTTTTTTGAGTACATTAACCCAGGACACAGAATTCACAGTATCTAAATAATTTAACTCAGTGTGTCTACTAGATTGCTTGATCTCAAAAGTTTTCTGACATGAGAATGAAAACTTAAATATAGAAGTCTGAATTTTAAAAGCCTCTTAGAAGACTACCATTCCCCCCAAATAATTTTAAATCCTAAGTTTCTGACATATTCAGGTTCTCTTTTATCAGTAACATCACCAGGCTACAGTTAGTTATAACACATATTGTGTGTGTGTGTTTGTGCCATTACCTCATAAGAACAAACCCAGTGGCTGTCTCGTGGGGCAGATAAATGATTCTTAAGAATAGGAAGACATTTGATGTCCCTCTCATTCATCAACCTACTGAGCCATCACTTCACTTTAGTTAAATGCAAACATGTAATGTCTTTGTTTGCTGACATTTTTACTCTGCCAAGGTCAAAAATTCTACTATTTCAGTAGTCATCAGGGTAACATAAATAAATAACTGAAGATGGCCAGGTGAAATTCAATAGGGCATACTTCAGTATCAGAGGAATTCTACCATAGTGTACTTACAATATACAAAAATAACCAAAAGAGAATCAATTAATTGATGCTAAAATGTACACAAATAGACCCAAGTTAAGCGTGTGAGATGGTGCACTCTTAAAGGTGAAGTTCGGTTAGAATGTGTTTCTTGTATGACTAAGCTCTGGTAGCACGTTTCACACTGAGATTTTTGTGAAGGTCACTTGTTTCACTGGATTGAGGGTGCTCTTTAAAGGTTGTGATGAAAAAGACTATTCCCAGGAGCCTCTGACTCCTCTCGAATGCCTCTGAAACCAGGGGAAGACGGTCACAAAAGGTTCCGAGAGAATGTAGGACAACTAGGGCACAGAGGCAGTGCCACGCCATTGGAGAAGAAAAGCAGTGTTTAAGGATAACTGGACCTCTGTTTCTGAGAACTTCAAAAAACCTCTTCCCCCTTCTGTGGTTCCTTTCATATGCTTATTTATTCACAACTATTTCATCAAGAATTCCAGGGACATTTGCATTTTAAATATGTAACTTTTTCAACGAAAATAATTGATATGCTAAAAGGTTAATAGATTTAAGAAGGCTTTTAAGAGTGTAAAAATGCTACCAATATTACTAAAACTATCTTAAGGAGATGAATTTCTATGTAAATTACATGTAAAAGAAGATTTGCTTTTGAAATTAAGCTGAAGGCAAGAAAATACATAGAGGAGCTTCAGTGTTACTCATTTGTAAATGTATCAGACCCAAAAGGTTAAGGTCGGTTTTCATAAGACATGTAGCTCACCACATGTCATAATACAGCCAGAACTAGAATTCAGATATTTTAGTTCATAATCTAGACTTTTTTGTACTACACCAGATGGTCTCCTTGTAAAAGAAAATCTGTTGCATCAGGCTATTTTATTAAAACAAAGAAAAGGTAACCTTGAAAAAACAGCAAATCTATCAAAATTTAATCCATTAAAATAATAAAACTAGTAATTCATATAGAAAAATTATAACTGACATATACATCTACATTGTTTTTCAAAATTACATATCAAGCTATGATTCATTCAAGTCAGCCTTTTCAAAGAGTACCAGGAGCCCTACTGGTCTGTAGTAGTAGGTCAACGTTCAGCTGCTAACTGAAAGGTCAGTGCTTCTAACCCACCAGTGCTTTGAAGGAGAAAGAGGTAAAAGCCTTAGAAACCGTTCAAACAAAGCTAGTCAATGCTATAGGATCTATATACGTTGGATTTGACTTTCCAGCAATTGGGTTTCAGATGTACACAATGCAAATAATAGGTAAACACAGTATTAAGAGGACACTGGTATTAATAGGAACTGGAAACACAGCCATCCAGGACAGATGATCCCTTCAGGACCAGTGCTGAGAGTGGCGATACTGGGAGGGTGGAGGGAGGGTAGGGTGGAGAGGGGGAACCGATTAGAAAGATCTACATATAACCTTCTCCTTGGAGGATAGACAACAGAAAAGTGGGTGAAGGGAGGGGGTAAGATATGACAAATAATAATAATTTATAAATTATCAAGGGTTCATGAGGTAGGGGGGAGCAGGAAGGGAGAGGGGAAATGAGGAGCTGATACCAAGGGCTCAAGCAGAAAGCAAATGTTTTGAGAATGATGATGGCAACAAGTGTACAAAGGTGCTTGACACAATGGATGTATGTATGGATTGTGATAAGAGTTGTATGAGCCCCCAATAAAATGATTTTAAAAAAACAAGATATGAAAATAATAATAATTTATAATTTATCAAGGGTTCACAAAGGTGGTGGGGAAGAGGAGCTGATACCAAGGGCTCAATAGAAAGTAAATGTTTAGAACACAATGATGGCAACATATGTAAAAATATGTTTGATACAATTGATGTATGGATTGTTATACGAGATGTAAGACCCCCCCCAATAAAATGATCTTTTAATTAAAAAGAAGAAGATGATGATGATGATGAAGAAAACAAGAGTTCTATAGATTCTGTGCAGAAGAGATCAAATGCTGCACACACCCCTACAACTTAGTTTACCTCAAGGAATAGTCGTTGTTTTATTTCAAGGAAGATCCATTTGAAATAAATATCAATAACTTATGTCCCTGTTTGATAATATTTTTAAAACTTACTTAGCCTTTGCATCTCTGATAGTGAAATAAGTCTGCTACACAGTTTTTATTATTTAATTAATTGTGTCCTGCATGTACCAACAGTGGCCATAAGACACTCATATTCCACATCAAGCTCCATAAGACTAGGTTGGTATGACTTTGGCACCAAGACTGCTTCTAAGCATTTGCTTTGCCAGATAAAACTGTGTGGTTCATATGAGAATGCCAGCTATCCTGGGGAGGAACTTTAAAGAGAACCACTTACTAATAGCCCAATTTATCTTCCTTTCACTATGGAGATAAGAAGACAGATTTGCCCATCAGGATCAATATATATTGCCACTGGACTGTCAATTGATTTAGGCCTGCCCAGGCATAGGTTTACACAGTTAAACAACCACTAATGATATTGAAGTTATGGGATGGGATTTAACAATGTTATTTTGGATGCACATCTATGTTCCTCATAACTGTAAATACGTGACAGGATAAAGAAAGAAGTGAAGTTTCATACGAAAGTCAGTAAGTGTTGCTGGTTCTTTCATTTAAAGGGAATGGACTTTCTAAGAATATGCTTACCGTTTGGGCTGCTGTGATAGAAAAGAGGACTCCAGGAAAACAAATTCTAATAATTAAACAAGAGCATAAATAGTAAGCAAAGTTCTTTATGAAGGATGATCCAGCAGGTCTACTAGTTTGTTATTACCCTACAGGAAATGGGGATCAAGTAAAAGTGTCTGAGATGGAGTTTTATAATCAGATTATATTGTGTATGTTTTAGATAAATTCCTCCGGTGACTCTGAGGGGAATTAAATCTAAAAGTGTGTTAGCTGGGCTTGACTAGAGAAACAAATCCAGAGACATTCATATGTGTATAAAAAATAGTTTTATACTTGAGCAATTGTACATTAAGAAAGCAACCCAGCCTAGTCCATTCCAAGTCCGTAAGTCTGATATTAGCCCATGTGTCAGTCCCAGTCTATACATTCCTCTTCAGACTCATGCAACACATACAATGATGCCGAGTACAGGAAGATCATAGATCAGTGGGTGGAAAGTCTTGGGGATCCAGTGGCAGTAGAGGCATCTCGGCGCTGGCAGGGGTCTCCACCTGTTTCCTTCAGTTCAGGGCACTAGCAGGGCCCTAACATAGCTCCATGTGTCTTCTCAGCTGGAATGTCTCCCAGGGAGTGAGTCTGTCTCCTACCTCCAGAAAACTATTTATCTCCTTAGTGGATCCAAATGAGGTCATCAAGCTGCGACCTGATTGACTGGCTAGACTCCACTCCTGCACTCTTAATACTAAAATTGACAACAGATTAAGTAACTAGCCCAAGAAGACTTTACATAATTCACAGAAAGTGCTCTCTTAGGAAACTCTTGAAATAGTCCATGTAAAGATAATTAGTGTCCAGATCAGACACAGAGGAGAACTGGTCTCTCTCTTTTCCTTCTTTTTCCATTCATTCTTGCCTGGATTCAGCATCTGCGTCTTGGGTTCAGGAACAATGTGACCTCCCAACACTAGGAATTGTGTCACCCTCTCATTTCCTACCAACTTTGGTTCCATTCAACATTGTACCTATTAGATCAGCTTCCCAATTCACCTTCCTACTTCATTGGCCAGCAGCCGCATGTATCTGAGAGCCTCCAGCTAGGATCTGACTCATGGACTAGAGCTGGATTCAGTTGGACCACTTTTTTAAAATATAAAGTTCTTTCTTATACATTTATCAGTATCACTGGTTTTATTTATCTGGAAAACTAACATGGAACAAGGTCAAATTATTTACTAACTAAAAAAGTGCTCATGATGTCAAATACAAAAAGCATGATGAATTGACTCAACATTGAGGATGAAGAAGCTTTAAATGTCTTAGAGAACTAGGTTTATGGGCTGAGTAACTGAGTAGACGAACATGAGATAAGGGTTGTTATAGTAGAGGAAATATGCGATACAGGAGGAAGATCATCTTTTAGAGAAGAATATGACATCTTTGATGAGAGAGTAACATCAACAAATATCTGAAGAAGACATAAATCACGTAAATTGAGAATGGAGTGCCTTTGTATTGAAACACAAGTTTCAACAACAGCATGCCAATCAGGTCTGCATTATTCAGAGAATAAAATGAGGGGGTTCTTCAAACCACTTACCCAGCACTCTCAAAATAAGTTTGAAATTAAGAATTCACATTAGAAAAGAATAGTTTTCTTTCGTTTATTTTCCTAGGAGATTTTGGTGAAGCAGGTGATGCTGTTGCTATTGTTTGCTGGGGTGGAGTCCTCTGCCACTCAGAGTGACTTCATGCACAATAAGCTCAGTGCTGCTGGGTCCTGTGCCACCCCCAGTTCTTCTGTGGATCAAATTGTTACGGATGTAACCACTCTCCTTCCGGTCTTCAGGCTATCTTTGTGTGTAACAGATGTTACAACACTAGGCTTTAGGGGGCTTATAGAATCCTTCAATTACTAAATGTTAGACTATCGAGAAGGCCAATGGCTACCTGTAAACCCAATTTGTGTCACAACATCCCCTACAAGTCATCAGGCATTGTGAAAGCATAAGCTTGAAATGGGAGGGAGGAAGGGAACAATATGAATATTGCCTCTGGGTCCAATAATTCTGACACACAGTGCAACCTTTCCAATCTCATTGAATTTTAAAGAGCTTGGGAGTAACACATTCTGACTAATAGGGACAGATGGGTACATCACACAGGATCACAGTCTAAAATACTTCCTGCAGTGTTGTACTAATTTCCAGTTTCCATATTCTTTTACTATTTTCATATATGTATATATGTGTATATTTTATAAAATATCCAAAGGAATACAGCATCGAATATGAGGGGTTGGTGCAGAGAAAGGGCATGAACTTTGCCAGCTTCTAATTTTGAGCACGTGATTAATATTGAAACACCCTCATGCCTGGTTCATGGACATTTCAAAATCACACAAGTGCTTCATTGTTAGCTATTGATATTGCTCTAGGATAACTTCATGACTTTTTAACTTATTTTCATTCAAGCCTAGGCAATCACACCAATCAATACATAATGTTTCAGTGAATAGCATTATTTTCTCTAACAAAAGGGTTTTATTCATTTATTTGGTTAGTCAAAGCAAATTTACCATGTTACCAATTCTTAGAAATTCATTGTTGTGACTTTTGATGTTTTCTTAAAAATTGATGACCAGTACCAGGGGCTCAAGTAGAAAGCAAATGTTTTGAGAATGATGAAGGAAACACATGTACAAAAGTGCTTGACACGATGGATGGATGTGTGGATTTTGATAAGAGTTGTATGAGTCCCCAATAAAATGATTTAATTAAAAAGAATTGATGGCCAGTCTGAGAACTGTCACTGCAGAATTGTCATCCAGTTTTCATGATGTCTTCTTAGAAATGAAGAAAAAACATGATGTAATAATAAAGTGTTCTCTCTTTTTACTGCTGTTTTCAAAGTAAAAGCAATATTGACATTCTTACATTGTCCTCAGATCTCTCTGGCATGTTCTTGCAGCTTTTTTACACAAATGCAGGGGAAGAGAAAATGGGAATATGGAATATTCTGAGCCTTAGCCCTGGTGATGTAGTGGTCATGAGTTGGGCTGAGTTTAGCAGTTCAAAACCACCAGTTGCTTCTCTAGAGAGAGGAGAGGCTTTCTATTCCTATCAAGAGTTACAGTCTCGAGAACTCACAGGCACAGCTGGATCACTACAAGTCAACCCGGACTCAGTAACGAGTTCGTTGGTATTTGAGAGATTGCCACGAATAGACATCTTCGTGTTGTTGTTAGGGAGCACTGCTGCTGTTCTGATCCACCCTGCTCGCCTTAGTACAGCAGGCAAACACTGTCTGGTCCTATGCCATTTTCACAATAGCTTCTAGCAATGCAGCCCATTGTAACCAATGGGTCCACTGTTAGAACTCGAACAAAAGGGAAAAGGACCCAGAGTGTGGGTTTTAATTAACAGGGTTGATTAGAGTTAACGACTTGCCCAGGTGTTGACAATGGAATGAGAGCACGGAGGCAGGGGCCATCTCCTGAGTCAGAGGAGTCAGGGGAGATTGGAAGTCAGAGAGTAAAGGGAGAGTCACTGAAAGCAAGAAACGGAGAGCTAGGGAGACGAAGAGAAAGATGAATGGACGTGCGGCCACAGAAGGTGAAGAGAGCCAGACAGAGAGTGAACAAAGGAATCCCGTGTTAATAAACCTTTAGGGCAGAAATAAATAATTGTCTAAGAGAAGCCCGCACCCCTGCCCCTAAGGCACCCGCAGAATCGTGAAGTGTGTGTGGAGGGGAGTGTGTGTGAAATGCTTTGAGAGGGCGACATGTCACCATTTGCTTGGTCGGGATGGAGAAGAGGTTAGAGGGGCTGGTATGGCTGAGAACCAGTGTTTCTACTGGACCCTTTATCCATTTTACGAAGGTTTTCTGTTTTTTGTTTTCCTTTTTCATTAACATGTAAGGAGCATGATGTTGAGCTCCAGCGACGTGTCCTTCTTGGTAACAAACATACAAAATATGTGAGAAGTCTGGCAATACCAGTTTCTAAAGATGATTCTGGTTGTTGTACTTCATCCAAGAGAGGTTTGTTTGCTCTACTCACAGTTCATAGCATAGTCAACACTTTTCACCAATGTCATAATTCAGAGGTATCAATTTTTATTTGACCTTCCTTATTCATTGTCCAGGTTTCACGTAGATATTAGGTGATTGAAATACCACTGTTTGAGTCAGGAGCACTTTAGTCCTCAAAGTAGCTTATCTGCTTATTAAATAGAAATGTGCTTAATGTTTTCTTAATGCAGTATGAAGGGATTTCAGAAAGATTGTGGAAATTTTTAATTGAATGACAGTGGAGTGGGTCACAGACTTTTTGAAACTTCATCTTACATTCTTTGTTTTCTGGACAGCTCCTTTCATGGGCATTGATTTGAAGCCTATTAATATGATGACACCTTTCACAATGTCAATATTTTATTTAGAATGTGGTTTATTGGTCTGCTTAAGATGATTTTTGTTTTATTTTTTTAACTTTTATTGGCACACAATCCATATATCATACAATTCAAAAGTTCAACTATATAAGAAGAATTTTTCAATCATTATCACAATCAATTTTGGAACATTTCTTTTTTATTATCATTAATTTGCTTTTAAAATGAGTTATGTAATCACAAGCAAATCTACTGCTTCCTATACCTTCTAAATACATTATTTGCTCCCAAATCCCCTAACTTACCTTACCTCTCACCCACAGGCATTTTTGTTTACTTTATGTACAGAGATGTATTTGAATCTTCATCAGGGTCTCAGTCTTCTTCATTTTTAACAAGCAGTTTTGTCACTTGAACCTCATGGGTTATAGTCAAGAGATCAAAGGATTCATTGCATTAGGTAAATCTGTTTTCCAAGGCCTCTCAAAAGTGGTGAAAAGTAAGGAGGTTGTTTTGAGGACTAAGGTACACAAGACCCAGTGAAAACGAGGAGGTCCTGTACTAGATGGATTGACACAGTGGCTGCAACAAAAGGCTCAGACATTGGAATCATTCTGAGCATGGTGCGGAACCAGGTAGTGTTTCATCCTTTTGTACATAGCGTCAGTGAGAGTCTGACCAGACTCTATGGTCCCTCTCAACAACTGCAAAATGTGTGCCTTGGGTTCCGACAAGAAAATAGCCTCAGTGGAAACATGCCAGGCTTTGAAAGAATAGCTCTGAAACAACCCAGACTTTTTGCCCACCCAGTCATTACTGGTGACAAGACTTGGTGCTACTCTTATGACCCCCAAAGCAAACATCAATAGAGCCAGTGGAAGATGCCATGGTCATCTTGCCCCCCAAAGCTTGTCAAGTGAAATCAAAGATCAAGATGATACCTTATTTGTTCTTTCGATGTGAGTAGGATAGTGCATTTGGAGTTCATCCCATCAGGTCAAGCTGTTAATCAAAATTTCTATTTTGAGCTTCTGAAAAGTGTGTAATATAAAAGCCCTGATTTGTAGAAGACAGGAAACTGGTTTTGCCACCATGCCAATGCACCTCCTCATGCATCTATCTCAGGGTGCCAGATTTTGGCAAAAAACAAACTAACTAACAAAAAAACCTCACAAAAACCAATAAAAAAAACCCAGCATGACTCTCTTGCCCCACATACCTTACTCACCTGATCTCTCTGTGTGTGACTTCTCTTTGTTTCTATGAATGAAGAAGGACATGAATGGAGAACAATTTGATGACTTAGAAGACTAAGAGAAGAAAATAACCGAGGACATGGCTCCCCACTTTAATGGAAACTACTACTGACAACTTTATGCATAGCTTCAAACCATTGGCAGATACTAAAGGCCTAATGAAGGAAAGTAGAACATTTTCAGAGTTGGTACTGGAGGATGGGCTTCTCAAGTTGGAGGGAACTCAAATTGTGAGTGAGCTGAGGAGGAGCTGATTTCTCTGTGTGGACCCGAATAAAATAAAGATGCCCGCTGCCATGTCTGTTTAATACTGGAAGTCCTAGACAGAACAACAAGGCAAAAAAGAAATAGGGAAGAAAGTATGGAGAGGGCTGGAGGGAGAAAACCTATCCAAATCATAAAGGAAGAAAAAAATTCCAAAGAATCCACAAAAAAGCTTCTAGAACTAATAAAAGAATTTAGGAGAGTTGCAGTAGATTCAAGATCTACACTAAAAATCATCCAGGTTTCTACACAGCATCAGTGAGAAATCTGAAAAAGATATTAATAAAACATTATTTTACAATAAAATCTAAAAGAATAAAATATTTATAAATAAAATTAATCAGGGATATAATGTAGTTATACAAAGAAAACTATAAAATATTGCTTCAAGAGATAAAAATAACCTACAAAATAGAAAGGTATTTTAAGCTAATGGATCCAAATGCTTAGTATTACAAGAATGATAATACTACTCAAAATGATAAATAGATTTAATACAATCAAAATCAAATATCCAGGTGTACTATTACCGTAACAGAAAATCTAATGAGCAATTTTACCAGAAAAGACAAGAGGCAGAATATTCAAAACAATTTGAACAAGTAGAGGGCATTACAATAGTAAATTTAAACCATACTGTATAGCTATTTTAATAAAAACATGCTGGGACTATTTTAATAGTAGACCATTGAAGTAGAAATGAGAACTAAGAAAATCTACATCTACAATCAACATATTCTTAAGAAGGACACTAAATCCATTCAATGGGAATAGAGTAATCTTTCCACCAACTGTTGCTGGGAAATTGGATTTCATCAAGTCAAAAAATTGAAGCAGCATCCATATGTCACAGTATATACTAAAACTAATTAAAATGGATTAATCATCTAAATGTTCAATCTGAAATCAAAAAGGGTTTGAAACAAGTGCCAGTGAGAATATGGGGGACAGGAGCTCACAGCATAAAGTTTATTAAACAATCTCTCGTTAGAATGTAAAAAGGTATAATCATACAATAAGTATGACATTTCCTCAAATAGTTAAAATAGAACTACCCTATCACCTAGCAATTCCACTTCAACTTATGTAACAGGATCTAAAAGCAGTGAATGAACAGTTACGCATATGTACGTTAATGTTCATTGAAGCTCAATTCAGCATAGCAAAAAGGTGAAAACAAAGTAAATGCCCATATACACTTGAATGGATAGACAAAATGTGATGTATGCATACGATGGGATATTGTTGTTGTTTGATGTGGTTGAGTCAGTTCCAGACTGGAGCATGGCCTGGTTCTACGCCATCCTCGCAATTATTCCTAGGCTCATTGTAGCACCCATGTCAATCCACCTTGTTAAAGGTCTCCTCTTTTTTGTCGTCTTTCCACTTTACCAAGCATGATGTCCTTCTCCAGGGACTGGTCTCTCCTGACATGTTCAAAGTACGCTGAATGAAGTCTCATCATTCTTGCCTCTATGAAGGATCTAGCTGTACTTCTAAGAGAGATTTTTTTTGTTGTTCTTTGGCAATCAATCCATGGTGCTTTCAATATTCTTTGCCAGCACAATAATTAGAATTCATTGGTTTTTAGTATTCCTTATTAAATATCCAACTTTCACATGCAAATGAGGTGAATGAAAATATCATGGCTTAGGTCAGGCGCACCTTTGTCTGCAAAGTGATGATACAATTCTGCCATAAAGGCAAAAGCACTCCTGATACATGCTAGCGCATGGATGAGTCTCGCAGTTAATCTCTTTTGTGGAAAGAGTCGATCACCAGAGGACATATAGTATTTATTTTTATTTGTATGCAATATTACTGAGGTGAGGTGCCATGGAGTTGGTTCCAACTCATAACAGCACATGCAGCAATGTAAAAACATTTTAAGAATTTAGGTCATCCTTACAATTTTTGTTATGTGTAAGCTCATAGCTGCAGCCACTGTGTCCATCCATGTCGTTGAGATCTTCCTTTTTTGGATGACCTTCTACTTTATCAAGCATGATGTCCTTTCTGTCCTAATCTCACCTTCAACGTGTCCAAATAAGTTAGAGGAAGTCTCACCACTCTAACTTCTAAAGAGTATTCTGGCTGTAGTTCTTCCCATTCATTTATTGTCCAATTTCACACGCAATGAGGCAATGGGAAATATCGTGGCTTGAGTCAGTGTTCCTTCATCCTCCAAACATCATGGCTCTTCAGCATTTTAAAGAAGCCTTTGCAGCAGATGTGCCTAATGCTATGTGTTCTATGATTTCTTCAATCGTTTCCACGATCACTGATTATGGATTAATATATCATGAGGTTGTTTCTTGGTTTACTTGTGAGAATTTTTATTTCCTTTATATTGAGTTGTAAGTCATATTAAAGCAATCCCTGATCCACTTCAGAAAGTGCTTTCAGCAAGCAAGGTTGTCATCTGCATATCACAGGTTGTGTGATCTGCATATTGCAGCCTCCAATGCTGACACCAATTCTTCTTCAAACAGTAATTTATCAGATTATTTGCTTACCTTACAGACTGCCTAAGTATGGTGAGAGGATAAAGCATGGACAAATCCCATTCCAGATTTAAGGCATGTAGTATTTGCTCATTCCGTTTATATGAGTGCCTCTTGATCCATGTGTAAGTTTATCCTGAGCACAATGAAGTATTTAGGAATGTGCATTTTTCTCAATGTTATGCAAACTTTGTTATGATTTACAGTTGGATGCTTCTACCCTTTCAGCCAAGATATCTGATATCAACTATGATATCTGTCTTGCCGCATGCTCTCTCAATCCAACATAAATTTCTGGCAGCTCTCTGTCGATGTATTGCGGCAATTGTCATTGAATTATTTTCAGCAAAATTTACTTGCGTGTGATATTAATAATATTGTTTCAAAATGCCCTCACTGCATTAGATCACCTTTCTTTAGAGTGGGCACAAATATGGATCTCTTCTATTCAGTTGACCAGATATTTTTCTTCCAAATATGTTTTCATAGACATGAGTGCTTCTAGTGTAATACTAACATTTCGATTAGTATTTCATCAATTCCTGGAGTTTGGCAATTTACTAATGCATTCAGGGTAGCCTGAAATTCTCCTTGAAATTGGTTCTTGATAATAGGCTGCCTCTTGAAATAGTTGAATGTCAATCAGTTTTTTTGATAGCGACTGGATGTTTCTTCCATCATGTTTTATTACTTCCTGTATCATTCATTATTTTGTTCATATTTCAACATTGCAACTTGGGGGGGTCAATTCATTCACTTTGAAATCTGCTGTTTGTTCTTCCTTTTTGGCTTTCTGATTGCAGTTGTTTGCATATTTCAGCATGTAACTTTATTTTGTCTTCTAGAGTTTCTCTTTGAAATATTTTCTTCAGCTTTTATACTTTATAATTTCTTCGATGTGCTTCATCTACTCTATCAAGGGCAAGTTTTTAAGTCTTTTCTTCTATCCACCTTGATCTTGTCTTTGTTTCATGTCTTTTTAATGACCTTTTGCTTTTTTCACTTATGATGTCTTGACGATATCAAACATCTTGTCAGGTCATCTGTCAATGTTCCTGAGATGTTCTTGAAATTCTGATGGGACATAGGTCACATTTTGGCTCTCACTGACTTTTTTTTTTCAACTTAAACCTGGACCAGAACTTGCAACTGAGCAATTGATAATTTCTTCATAGTCAGCCCTTAGCCTTGTTTTGGTGTCTGATAGCTTCTCCATCATCTCCTCCAACTGATGTAACTCATTTGATTCCCGTGTATACCGTCTGGTAAGGCACCTGTATATAATTGCTGTTTATATGGTTGAAAGAGGTATCCATCCTTGCAAAATTCTGTTATGCAATCTCCAGCTTCATTTCTGACACAAGGTTAGTTTTTCCAACTACTATTCTTTCCTCTACTGTCTCCAAATTTGCTCTCTAAATGTCAGTATTTATCAATACATCTCGAGTGTATGTTTGACTGACCAGTTTCAGACCAAAGAAGTTGGTAGAATTTGTCAATCTCTTTCCTAACGGATAGTTGTGTATCCATTTAAACAATAGTTGTATTAACTAGACTGCCGTATTATTGTTCATAAACAGCATTGTACTTTTACTATTGTAACTAAAGTAAAGTGGGGGTTGACACTTTAGATCAGCATTCTTTTAGGTGTTGAAATGTGATATTTTTCACATTTTTTATGTTGAATTCAATGCCATTTATTTTAAATGATCATTCCCAGGATGGGAAACCATACAATTATCTGACTCAAAATTACCAATACCATTTCATTTCATCTCTTGGATTCTTAGGATTTCTATGTTTTTAAACAAATTTAAGTGTTCTAGATTTATACTTCATACATTACATGTTTTGACTATTAATTGCTGTTTGCGACTTTTTTCTATTATTTTGAGTTATGCACATCAGCAATATTATGCTCAACTCCACTTTGAGGAGACTTCTTTGCCTCAGTACCATTTTTGACAGGTCACTCTATTAGCAACGAAGGGGTTGTCCTCCCAAATGCCAGTGCTAAACTTAAATTAGCTGTCCATGCCATAATACAAGGGTTGGAGATAAATCAAGCGCATTACATTTGACATCTATGGGAAAAGCCAGAACTGAGCATTCTCAGACACAAGTCCCTCAGGTCCAGGTAAAGAGAAACCTGGGGTCACACACAATGCCAGGCACCAGCAATATGACATCACACAGGTGCGCTTAAACTCAGCCAATTAGATTAGCCAATACTCTCAACCACGTCTCCACAGCCAATGGGCTGGGAGGAGATACAAGCAGGCCGCAGGCCCCCTGTTCTCTCTTCTCTTGCTTGGGTGTGCTCTTGCGGGTCACAGGTAGGTGCTCACCCCAGCTCCTCCTCAGGCTGTCTGCTTGGCCTCTGGGGAGTCCTCAATGGGTTCCGGCTCTCCGTGTGAGTACCACGTGCAGTCTAAGTGGGGCCGTCCTTGTACGCTTCCAGAAAGAGCCTGCACTTTTTGGAGACGGTAATACCTGAAACTTCTCTTTCCCTCATTAAAGTCACCTGGATTACAAAAGTGCTTCTGCCACGTGAAGTCGCTGAGCTTTTGCGAAGCCAGAACCCAGGTTCACCAGCCCAGCACCTCCCACTGGATGCTCTCCCACTGGAGATGCTCCTCCACCAGCCATCTCACAGCAGTTCTGCTGCTCTCCTGAAGCCTTCCACAGGCAGTCCATGCCTTTTGCTCTCTTTGTCACGATTTTAAAAGTTTAACTTTCTTCTAAAATACTAATGATTATAATTAAAATAATCTATCTTGCTCAGGATGTACTCAGTTTTCTATTTTGCTCCTGGCCCCTTTGCATTAACAAGTGATATCAAATAAATAAATAGAAGGCTCAATACCATTATTATGAAATAAATTCATTTTGAAAACTATTTTAAATAAATATTATTTTTAATTTAAGGCTAAACATGGTTATAGTTGTACTAACTTTAAGTAAGAATGGAATTTAATGCTTCTTTTAAGGAATGTACTCTCACCTCACAAAGAAAGAACTCATTCTTAAGTGCTTTTAGAAAGTTTCTAGGTGGCTGAGCAAAATTTGGTATTTGAATCTTACCAATTAAAACATTGCAGACGTAGAAACCAAAAACGGAAATTGAGAGGGTTGAAATCAAAACAAACAAAGCAGCATCTGGAGCTGATCCAGTAAATTCGGTCCTGGACAGTGATCACCTAATGAAACAGTGGTCCGTTAGGCAGAGAGGAGTAAAGAAAACAAAAAGGCCAGAAACAAGGAGAACCAGATAGTGCCCAGGTCCACTGCTGCCTGCTCCGAAAAGGATCACAGAATGGGAGAAAAGTATGGACCAAACACAAAATGATTATAAAAAGATAGGCTTGCAGCTCTGAAAGAAACATATGGAACCCCAAGATTATATAACATGTAGATACCTTTCCAGGCTGGACCGGAACTCCCTCCATGTCTCAATTTTCAACTAATCAGGCCTTTATAAGGGAAACAATCTTAGGGAGGTCCATTTTCCTTACAGCAGTGGTTCTCAACCTGTGGGTCAAGACCCATTTGGGGGTCAAACGACCCTTTCCTTGGGGTCGCTCGATTTATAACAGTAGCAACGAAGATAATTTTATGGTGGGTGGGGGGGAGAATCACCACAACATGAGTAACTGTATTAAAGGGTCACAGGCATTAGGAAAGTTGAGAACCATTGCCTTAGAGAAATTGAACCGTATAAGATTGAAAGGGCAGTAGGTGCCCAGGAATAAAAAGGGCAGATGGATGTGAAAGGGAGCAGGCAGAAAGAATGCTAATAGATGGTGGGATTGCAGTCAATGTCATTTGAATTGTTTGGAAAACCAATTTTCTCTGTCAACTTTCACCCAAATCACAAGACAAAGTGAAAAATAAATCCTAAATATGAAAAATTCATTGCATACAGCATTTGGTATTCAGAGACCTGGAAAATGTAATTACTTTTTCTTATACATAACTTTAAAATAATTTTCCTATGCATATATGTTGTTATGACCATTTTAATAAATATTTATTTTAGAAATTGGCTTCAAAAATGACAAAATTACATTAAATGAAGGAGATTGTCCTTTTGTTGTTTGTTCTCTTCTGATTATAGTCAATAATGATTGTATCAGAATTTAAACTTTGGCAACTATATAGCACAACCAGTAGGGGTTGAAAATAATTTACAAAACTAATAAGAAGCCTTGAATAGTAACTAATAATGATTAACAAAACACAAATAAAGCTGTATTTGCATTTAACAAACTTAAGGTAGTCTTTGAATCAATATAAAAACTAATAATATGCAGAAACTAATGGCTTTTATGCAATAAAGATGGGTGTTCACATTGAAGACCTACAACTTGACAGTATTGTACGCCCTCTACACTCCTATTTTCATTTCTTAGTTAAGACTCCTCATTAAGTATACTATCATGTTGATTTAAGAATGTTTCTCCCCCCAAAAACACTATCATTTCTTCCACCACTCCAGATAAAATAACATTTATTACTACAAAAGTCCTGTGGTTACTACCACTGCACCTTAAGTGTTGCGGATTTTGTCTTTTTAAATGTCAAGCACTAACTGTGGCTCTTAGTGATGATATCTATAGTTTACTCTCTCATTCTCATGCTGTTCTTGAAAGACGTATTATGCTAATCCTGAAAGGTCCATTCGAATTCACTCCTAAAATTTATTTTATGTGGAAAAGTTTCATTTAAAAATCTACTGTTTGTATCCACCAAGATTAATACTACTACTTTTGCAGAACAATCTCAAAGTCCAATGTCAAACAAGCTGTGACTCATATTCTAAATTTACACTCTGACTTTCTGAAGGTGATCTGACTTCTCTGGGCCTTAGCTCTTGAATTACAAAAGAAAAGGGCCAACGTTCTCAAAGGGTAACAGGATGTTTACATAGAGCTGGCACGCATGCCTGACCCAAGGCTCTCTAAGCTATAGGTATTCTGTAAAAGACCTCTTTCTCCCTAACGGCTTTGTTTCTAGGGTATTTAGGTAATTGGAGATTCATGGAAAACTACTGAATTTACTACGGTAAATAAATTAGTTTTATGAAAAGACTCCTAAATGTCAGGCAAGAGTTGCACATTTAAAGGTAACATTCAAATAAGGTAAGAAGTTTGGTTTTAAAAGTGTATTTACAGTTTATAACTCACATTCAAGAGAAGGCCTGCAGGGCAATAGTGACAGAAAAACAAATGAGCTACATGTCTGTATGTGATTTATTTTGTAAACATGAAGACAATTCCCAATTTTATTAAATGCTGATGAATGTTACGGACAGGTAACAGAAAAAATAAGATACTTCATAGAGCAATCTATAGCATCATCAAAGGAGCATTTTTCTAAAGGAGACTTTTAATTAATTCAGCAGATAATAACGAGAAGTTCCCATTATTTGTCCATGAAACCTTCTGAGAAAGATGCTATTTCAAACAGGATTCTAATAGAACTTGGCACATGAAATTTTACCTTACAACCACTCATTACAGCTTGTCTTATAGCTTCACTCACTCAGACAACCTTACATATACATAAGTTAATATTTAAAACACACCTGGCTTTCAAGCACAAAACTCAATCTCAAATTACACTTTCTACAACAAAACCAAGTCAGCATAGCACTCTCTGATGTTCTGAGTCATGGAAAGGAATTTCCCCATAGAACTATTAACATATTAAGTATACTATTATGTTCAACTTTTCAATATTATTTTCTACCTATCTATAGGTAGGTCTTTTTGATCAGGTGCAAGAATTCTAAGGCATAATAAGTAGCTGTTCCACAGGATAAGTTTTGCCATCACGAGAATACACTCTTCATACCTTTAACAAATCTATTTTCTTCAAATGCCACTAGTGAGACAGAGGGAAACATTCGTAGTCTATGGGTTGTTGGCTCAAGGGTTAGAAACTTTGTTTAAAAAAATACATGTATGGAATAGCACCATAGAAAGTCTTTCAGAACCAATTTTTGTGTGTGGTTTTTTTTTAACCTACTTTGCATTTTTTAACACTGAAAAGCAGGAAAAAAATACTAAAAGCTGCTTCAAATCTTTCAAGATCCAGTTTGCTTCATTCGTTAAAAAAATAAAATGACATTAACCATGACAACACCAATAATCACAACTACATCCACAACAGGTGCAGAAAATGGTCAGAAGAGAACCAGTAGCAGCAGTGGTGACTGGGATATGAGCCATCCAGGCAGCCTCTGAGAAGAATCCCGCACACCCCGCTCGGGAGTTTTCTAATAAAGTTCACAAAACATCACAGAATCCCTTGTTTTGGTGTGAGAAGGCAGCACTTTTACAGAAATAACTGAGTTTATTAATTAACTGGGCATTTACCGATATTTAAATAAGTGATGACTAGGGTTTAATTGTAATGATAGACACTAAATGACATTTCAACATAGTCAAAATGTCAGTAAAATACAATGGTCTAGAGATTATTTGTGTTTCAAGAAGATTAAAGAGGTTAAACTAGGCTCCAAGTGAAGATAACAAAGCCGAAATATTCCAGTTTCCAAACACACATTTAAAGAACAAACCACCCTCAACCAGTCCCGCTTCGCCCCCCCGTATCTGGGCTGCGTTGAGTCCCAGGTACAGGGCCAAAGCAATCAACGGAGATAGAAGAGGGTTTTCCAGTTTGTGACCACAAGATTATTTTCTTTCCCCAAATCTTGGAAAACAGTCAAAAAGTACACTCTGCAGGGTCACAGCCCAGGGAACGCTCTATCTGAACTGCGAGGCGTTTCTATGAAGCGGTGAAGCACAACATTCAGCATCTTCACCGGAGGGCGAGACGTCCTTCTGTCCAATTTAGCAATCCTGCCAAGCAAGGAGTTCAAATATATTGATAATTCTGATCCAGAAATTCTTTCAGTACAGACATAATTCTCATTTATAGTTTCTCTTTTGTTCCCATTCATATAAAACATTTGTGCTAACATCTCCAGTTTAAAAAAATATGTCTTCTCTCCATTGTATGCTTTCCTGGTTGTTCCCACGGAGGTTTGGGTGTTATTTTTTGGTCTGCATCGTATCTGGATATCGTATGCGTTTGTATCTTATATGGAATCCTTTCTTGTTGATTGTGTCATCAGTATGGAAATGTATTAAAATTGCATCCCCAATTGAATAGATCTCTTCTGGTGGCTGAAGACAAAAACAAACAAGCAAATAAATTAGAGAGCAAGTTCCTTTTTCTTCAACGCTAATTTTGTTTGGCAATGTTTTTCTTCTGTTATAAAAATTAGTGTTACAACAACATTGCAAAGTAGTCATGACTGCCTTCCTGATTTTGCAGATTAGAAAATGTGTTTAAGAGAAGCAAATGACACATCAAGAACACACACTACTCAGAGTTATATGGAGTTTTAAACACAAATCAATCTATTTCCAAGCTTGGGCCATGTGACACTTTAGTGTTCTGTTTTATTCTGTTTTTCCTCCAAAGTTTTAAGCCAACTTCATTTGAATTATAAATAAATTGAATTTCAGAAGATTACAGATAATAAATTGGTTTCAGAAGCTGCTCTGAGAAGGAGACACTGCAGAACCCAAATCCATTATTTTAAAATATAAGTACAGAGAAGCTTTTTTCTAAAATTGATTTTTAGTTGCTATTGGACAGGAGTTAAACTATATTATTCAAGAAACATATGCCAGCAGTCAATCAAGTAAATGGAATTAATATCTGTATGCAGAAGACTGCTTGATATTAATGCAATGAGAGAGTCCTGTAATACAATGAGATGGCCATTGAGAATGCTTTTTTAAAAAGTTCTCCATCCACATGACATCTTCTGTCCTTTGCACTGTATTTTGCCACACAAAGACAGTAGGCACAATGGGACACACACGTGACCATGTTTGAGCACACACAGGGCTGATCTTGCCCCAATCATGAAATAAGCTTGTTGTGAAGGAAATGCCAATTTGAAAGGTGTGTCTATTTATTTATTTTTGCTCCTTTATGGTTTAACTTAGGAAGGTGGCATGATTGCCAAAACATATTAGATTACGAAATACTTAGACATTTATTGTGCAAATAAAGACATGAATAAATAATTAACACATGGAGAGCAGCAAGAAACTATGTAAGTATTGGTTTTAGCTGTCATCTGTGTCATGTGATATTCTGCAACACATTCATCAGAGGTGATGCAGTACTAAGGAGAAAGAGAAACAACAATTTGCCAGGACAGTAGTAAAAGCTCTGATAATTTATGCATTCAATTTCATAAATCATTGGTTTTTTTTATCATGTCTATGCTATATGCTATTGGTGTCATACTTACCCCTGATCCACAGAAGCGACCCAGCCCCACAGCTGCTGAGTCAGGACCATCAAAGAACTCAACATAATCATAGCCACAGTCAGCTTCTTCCTCCACTTCAAAAGTCTGGAAGGACAACTCCAGTCGAGAGTCTCGGTCTGACACTAATAGCCACTCACAGTCCACCTGTCCTGGGTAGTTGTTATCACCAAACTGCGCATGTGAATACAGATCTCTGGGCTTCATTTCGGCTTTCAGTCGGCCCCCACACTCTGCCCAGGAAAGAAAATGAAGGAAGCCGAATGAGCTTAGTTACATCTTCATGTAATCTACTACCCTTGAGCTTCTGATTTCATTTGCCTCGCTGGGTGCATTCTCTCTAATGGGAGAATTGGGTTATGTCATGTGTTCTTTTGCCCTCGTCTCAGACTGCCTGGGCCATAATCTCAAGTCCAACACTCACCTGTCCTGGGGTTGTGGGTGACTTCACTGTCCTAGTTCTTACAAGCATAAAATGTCGACAATAACAATAGTGCTTAATAGGAAGATCTTGTCAGGAGTCCTGGCAGGGTAATGGTAACGTGTGGGGCTGCTAACATGAAGGTCAGTCAGCAGGTTCCAGACCACGAGGCGCTCCATGTGAGAAAGATGAGGATCTCTGCTCTCGCCAACAGTTATCCAGAATCCAGATCCATGATTTTAAACTACAAGTACAGTCACTGAAACCCAAGGGATCGTACTGCTCTGATTTATTGGGTCACTATGGATAAGTATGGAATTGATGGGATGGCCATGGGTTTGGGTTTTTGGAGTTAAGATCTTGAGGCTTCTATTAGACCATTTAGAACAGAGCGTGCCACATTGTCATTTTCAATAAATGCTCTATTATTACTTTAATTATTTTAATGAGGTAATTTGTAATGTTCACTTGACTTTAATATCAATGATTAATGAACCCAGAAAACAAAGAAATAAGAAATACCTTCAATTTCAATAAAATATATATAATTATATATCTATGTGTGCTTTTATTATATAGATTTCTATATAGAATATATAGAACAATATTACTTTTTAAAGTAATAATATTTATGTGAACTTGAAAAACATGGACACATCAATAATTAGTTACTTTTGTAATTTCACAATCTATTGAGTTATATTTTGCTTGTGTATCATAGTTTTATAAAAAACAAAGCGATCTATTTACAGCACCTTCTCAAGGTATACATGAATAAATATAGCCTCATTCAGATATTACCTATGACTAGGGATAAAAGTAGTGTAGTACAAAACTTAAGACCAAGTTCACTGCCATTGAGTCAATGCTGACTTGTTTCTAGAACTGTAACTCTTTACAGAAGTAGACAGCCCCTCTCTGCCCTTTGAACTAACTGCCTGGTGACTTTGAAGATTACAGTCCAACTTGTTACCACCAGGCCACTAGAACGCCTTTGGTGTAGTGTAGACAATACAGTTTTCTAAAGAAACGTCAGGTCCCTTCCTAAGTCAGAAGCCCAAGCCTTTGTAATAACTAGGGGGTAGTAAAGATAGTAGACATCTAAAATTCCCTACCAATCGATACACATGTGAACAAGAGAGAGGGATAAAACGGGACATGAAAAGGGACACAAGGAGAAGTAAGTCGGCGAGGTCTTGCTCTGCAGGGGAACGAGATGGAGTCCCCGGTAAAACAGCAGTTTTGGTGAATGGAGGACCACCTCTTCCATCTGATGCGAAGCATTTTGAAATTTCTGGGGGGTCACCAGGACACCTTACATCACTGGGAGACACCATCCTCGTCAGCCTATTAAACTGGTTTAGGCTGTTACCTCTCTAAATGGAGGCAATTGAAATGTTTACTTGAAATTCTCAATAAATTTATATAAAATTTAAAAATAAAATAAAGGCATTGAGCCAATTCTGACTCATAATGACTTTACACAGGGTTGTTGAGATTTTAACTCTTTATTGGAGCTGTCATCTTTTAAATCTTTTTTCCACAGTGAGACTGGTGACTTTGAACTGCTAACTTCAAGGTCCGCAGCCCAAAGCTTATCCAATAGCACCACCAGAAAACTTTATTGTGGTGTGATGATTTTAAATATTAAAGATCTCTGCATTCCCAGTTACATAACCACATCAACATTCATTTACATATCTATTGGCACTATTATAGACAAATTAACATTCAGCAACTTTTGGGTGAATAATAAACCCAAAATCTCCTAAATAGAATTCAGTCCCATGAAAATTTTTCCAATATTTAACTTGTTCATACAATCGATTTAACCCCCCCCCACCCAATCAATTTAAATATCCTCCTGTACCAGAAAGGAATGGCATTAGATAAGTTCAGTGGTCGAAGTTTTCCTTCTCTTGTGAGACCCGGTGCCCCTCTCGGCGGCGCACCTCTCGCGTAGCCACTGGCTGTTCATCAGTGGTGGTTTACATGCTGTTAAGATGCTCAGTGGATTCCAGACTCAGACGGTCTAGGAAGGAGGTCCTGGCCATCTACTGCGGATAATCAGTGAATGACAACCCTATAGTCAGGGGTCCTAAACTTTTTAAACAGGGTCCCTCAGACCTGTTGGAGGGCCGGACTATAGTTAAAAAAAAAAAAAAAGAACAAATTCCTATGCACACTGCACATATCTTATTTTTAAATAAAAAAAAACAAAACAGGGCAAAAACACCCGGCGGCCTGGATAAATGTCCTCAGCGGACCGTATGTGGCCCGCGGGCCGTAGTTTGAGAAGGGTTCAATTCTCAATGTATCGTGGGATTGGCATAAACCTGAGCAACGTCAGCAACCAAAGAGTAGGTATTATCAACAACACAGCCTGGTGCTTAAAGGCAAGGCTGAAGGCAGCGATGCCCATCAGTCTTGGAACGTCACCCTCCGAATCCCACAACCCTGAAGACAGGCATGCTCCTTTTGTAACCACAATTACCGTCCTCTGCATGTTCCACACTTCCACAGCCCCAGTCTCAAACTCAAACTCGCTGCCATTGAGTCCATGCTGGCTCATCGTGACCCGCTGAACGGTTTACAGGAGTAGAAAGCCCGGTGATTTAAACTGCAGACCACGAGGATCGCAGCCCAACAAGTAACCACTGTGCCGCCAGGGCTCTATAACAGCCCATTTAGCTGGTCCATATCCTTCAGAAGATGTGGTATTTGTCCCTATGTTAAAATACGGATAATAACAGATAGAACATAGATAATACTCAGAGCATAGATTCTAGGAGTGTATATGTCAATCTATGAAAAATGCTTCAAAGGAATTGAGTAAGTAAAGCCATTTAATATAAGCCATCATTTTCAACATTATTTTCCATTAAAGAAATCTTTATTTCTGAGAATTTATTCAAGAAATGCAAAGTCAGAAAAATAGAGAAAAAAAATTTAAAACTATTAAGCTGCTATCAGAAAGAGAAAAAATTACAATTTTGGAAGCTAATAAAATATTTTATGAAGGGCGCTGAATGTACCAATGTGCTTTACACAATTGATGTGTTTATGGATTGTGATAAGAGTTGTATGAGCTCCTAATAAAATGATTAAAAATATTTTATGAAAAGTATTTCTGAATTCAAATATAATATATACATGTATCATTTAAAGATTAAAAACAAAAAGAAAGGCTACCTATTCTTAAAGTTTGATATGATTGATAGGTTTACATTGTTTTCAACTTTAATAAAGGTCAAGTTCATTTTACTCCACCGAGGAAAGTCCGGTAGGAACTCAAACCCCAACCAAACTCACTGCTGTCCAGTCACTTTTGACTCATAAGGAGCCTACAGGACAGGGTGGAGCTTCCCCTGTGGGTTCGACTGAAAGCCTAGTGGTTTCCTCCACTGCAGTGCTTGGTGGTCTGCATTGCTGCTCTTGCTGTTCTCAGCCCAGAGTGTAATGCACTAGGCCACCAACGCCACCATGGCTTCTGGTCAGGAAGAACTAGAAGGAAGGAAAATTATATGCTATACGGAGGAGGCACTTGTTTTTCTGGGCCTCTTAAAAAGAAACAAGGTATCATAGACCAAAAGCAAAGGAGACTATTTTAAATCAATGCCAGTTTGGAACAAAATATAGGAGGAAATAAGGCAGGCCAGAAGATTTCAAAAAGCCATTGTAAATCTGAAAATATCATGATTAAATGTTATTGAAAAGTTCTACAAAAACAAATTATTTAAACTACACTTAAGTGGATTAAAGTGTTTGAAAAGGAGCCAGAGTTCCCATTTTCCCTTTGAAGCTCACACCCTGACTTCCTATGGGTCACTGATCAACTTATTAAATGTGTAACCAACTTTTAACCATAACAAATAAAGGAACTTAGCAACAAGCTGGGCTTTGTTCTTAAGAAGAAGCATTTACATATCATATGCGCAGGAGATTTTAATATGCCATTAGAACAATTCCATGTATCAGGGCTCAAGTAGAAAGAAAATGTTTTGAAAATAATGATGGCAACATATGTACAATGTGCTTGACACAATGGATAGATGTATGGATTGTGATAAGAGCTGTAGTAGCCCCCAATAAAATGATTTATAAAAATTACAGGAAACGCAAGGACAATTGCTTAAGAGTGCTTTTAAAAAGTTGAAATCTGTTCTTCAAAATATGGTTAGTGTATCATTTAGCACATTTATTTCAAAGAAAAACTTTCAAATATCATAAACACATTTTCTATGCATACCTTCACTTACAAAGAAGATGCGAAAACACTAGCTCAGCACTTGAGCAGATTGCTTCTAAATCACTTGTTTGAAAGTACTTCATGAGTTGCCAGAGCATCTTCTATCAACTCTGGGAACTCAAACTGAAGGGTAACGAGAAGAAAAGTCTAGGGGTGACCTTCAGTTTAATTTGAAGAGATGAACTTGTATATTTCCTGGTGAAGTATTAAATTCTAAGAGACCTGCAATGTAACTTGGCCTCTAAAAGTTGTTAGTGGGCATTTCAATTTAACTTAATTAGCTAAAAATAATTTCCCTTCCAAAATCATGAACAGTTTAATTTTTATACTATAGAAAAGATACCCTACCAAATGCAATGGCACATAAAGAAAAAATTATGTTCTTCACACATTTTCTCTTTCTGCATAATAGTCATGTCCTCTGAGAAAAGACAGAATTTTTACCAGAAAATTGTGTTTACCTAGTTTATTATTATTTAATTTTTCGTTCTTTTAAAAAAATTTATATTTTAAATCATTTTATTGGGGGCTGATACAATTCTTATCACAATCCATACATCCATTGTGTCAAGCACACATGTACATTTGTTGCCATCATCATTCTCAAAACATTTGCCTTCTACTTGAGCCCTTAATATCTGCTGCTCATTTTCCCGCTCCCTCCCCACTCCCCCCTACCTCGTGAACCCTTCATCATTCATATATTATTATTATTTTGTCATATATTACACTGCCTGACATCTCCCCTTGCCCTCTTCTCTGCTGTCCCTCCCCCATGGATGAGGCTATTTTAATAAATCATCTTATTGGGGGCTCTTACAGCTCCTATAACAATGCATACATCAGCTGTGTCAGGCAAATTTGTACAGATATTGCATCATCATTTTCTTTCTACTTGAGCCCTTGGTACCACCTCCTCATTTTTTTCCTCCCTCTCTCCTTCTCCCCTCCTTTTGAGCCCTTGATAAATTATAAAAATTTTCATATCTTACACCATATGCTGTCTCCCTCCACCCTTGTTTCTGTTGTTAATTAGGACTTAGAATTTAGACAATCAGGGAAATAAAACTCTTTTCAACAGAGTCAACGTCCCAGGTACAGTATTACTTATGGAACATAAGAGCAAGACGACTGGTGCAATATTTATTATTGTTCTACTAAATACATACTGCACTAACAAATACATAGTGTACTACTAAATACGTACTGCACTAACAAATACATAGTGTACTAATAAATACCTGGTGATGCTATTCAGTAATCATTAGAGAATTGATGTCTCAAACCCATTGATCTTTCTAGAGGAGAAAGAAGAGGCCGCTTATGCTCAGAAATCCCAATTAGGGTAGGTATGAATTGGAATACACCTGATGAGAGTGGCTTTGGGGTGGGTTTGGTTTCAAAATTCATATGGTGGGAATCTTTTTTTTCTTCTGCCTAGCATTAGGAGTCATGGTGGTGCAGTAGGTTAGGCTTCGGGCTGCGAATTCAGGGTCAAAGGATTCAAACCCATTTGCTGGCTTCTCAGGAGAAGATGAAGCTGTCTACTACTGTAAAGATCTAGCTACAGCCTTGGAAATGCTTTATAGTTTTGGCATCATCTGAATTAACTCAATGGCAGTGGAGTTTAACCAACAGTAAAATTGTACATAGAAAACAATTGTACATAGAAATATAAATTCACTTAAGCAAATTCAAATATACCCTTTATGGTTCATCAATAATAGCCCTGCATATTCTAGAATGAAGTAATCAATTAATAAATGCACTATGCCACATAGGAAAACTGGATAGATCTCCTTAACTGGTTTCCTTATGCATAGGAGCAGAAACTGAGAAATAAACTGGCAATCAACTTAACTTTTCAGGCTGCAAGTTGACAGAAGGCAGGATTTCCTTTTATTTTCTAATAAACTCCCACAAATTCCTATTCACCCTAACAATTACTGGTAGCTTACAATGTGTTTCCAAAGCAGTAGGCAAACAAATTATGTGTCGAAAGACGGAGGAATAGATGATGAACTTGCTAAAAAGAAGCCATAGGGGAGAAATAAAGAGGAGACAATAATAAGTGTTTCAGTATTTGGGACTTCTAAAATGTGGCGATGTAAAGGTGCCTCCAATAGGCTGGCTACTGAGATGAACACGTATCCACCAGCACAAACTAACAGCGACTGCCCAAGGCCTTGACAACAAGCACTGAGGAGGAGCTAGCGATCAGGGCTCTAATTCTGTCACTGACTTTCAGTGTTATTTAATCTCTGACATGAAATGGGGGGATAAAACAAATTGATAGGATAGTATTTCAAAATGACTCACATGCATGTTATTTATTGTAATGAACATTTTGGTAGACTACCCTTTTCTCTTTTGTGAGTGAAGCAAGCACTATTCCAAGTACAGCCCAATTTTTCAAGAATTTTTAACAGCTGTGATAGCCAAGATATTTAAAAATATCTTTTGAATGCTATGGATCAGAAAAATGCACATTAATTTTCTTCCCTATTCTATTTGTGAGAAGAAATCAGAAAAATATATGCAGAAAATAAATCAAATGAATGGAAAATACCTCCATGGGTTTATACAAAACTTAGGCCCATGAAATATTTTTCTCATAAAAAAGTCATAGCCCAGGAAAATAAGTCATTTTCATTATTTACAAATGTGTAAAAATTATTAGAATAAATCAGATTACTATCTCAATAATATCTTCTTTCTCACAAACTTCAATGTAAGTCTAATGCTCATGTTGAATGAAATATAGTAGAATGAAAAATAATACTGAAAATAACATGCTTTAAATATAATTTTCAGACTAATGAAATAAACATAAAGCAAAAGAATTAGGTAGTCTTGATAAAAACCATTGCATAATATCATTTCATTGATAGATGTGTACCATTATAGAGAATATTCTCCAAGCGTACTTAATAGTTTGTACTTCCAGATGGCCACTAGATGTCACTTTAAGCTAAATTACTTTAGCAAATAGCAACATCAATTGCTTAAAACAAAAACAAGCAAAAATCGGGAAAAAAAAAAGGGACATTCCCTAGACATTTATAAAACATATTAAATTGAGTCCAATTTGTAAATATCTTTATTCTACATTTTTGAATGCTTCCATATTTTCTAAATGTTTTCATTTCTTAAAGCATTTCAAGAGAGTGCAATGAGTTATTCTTCAGATGAGGATTAGGAAATCGATACGCACACAGCAGAATGAGAGAAAAACATAAGGAGCTGAAGATCTCCAACGTGATCTACAAAATATAGTAAGAAAAATCGAGGTAACATACCTAGCTACAGATTTCTCTCTGCAAATAATACCCATAAATCAAATGGTTAACATGAATGTTAAATATTTCATACATATTTTTAGGTATAGTTCTACTTGAACATGTTGTATTGATAATAAATTGTAATGAAACCATTGTACTTCTTTCTAAGTACTCAACAAAGACATTTAGGAGCCTGCCTGTTGGTCCTGCAAATATTCACATGTCTGCTCGGCTTTGAGATTCACTTATATTCCTGTTATGGAGCAAAAGTCACTCAATAAATACTGTGAGGTAAACTTGACCAGAAGCGAGAAGGATGGCCTTCATTTGCTGACCTGTAGAGTGTGTGGCTTGAAAGCCCTTTCTCTGAACAGATGCGTCAGAAACAAACCGAATAAACATTTTACTTCCAGTGGTTACAAGGGGCTCTGGTAACTTGTTTCCACACAGGCGTCCAAGAATTGGAGATTTTTCTGTTTCTCCATCAAATACTTCCAAATGATCATAAGCACATTCTTGATGTTGCTCAATCTCAAACTCACTAAAAGCCTATGGAACAAAAGAGAATTGAGTGTAACAAGATGTAGAGGGGGAGAGGGAGAGGGAGGAAGATGGAAGGAGGGAAGCAGAAAAGGAAAGGAGGGAGAAGTAAAAGGAAGGAAGGCAGGAAGGAAGGAAAGAAGGAAGGAAGGAAGGAAGGAAGGAAGGAAGGAAGGAAGGAAGGAGGGAAGGAAGGAGGGAAGGAAGGAAGGAAGGAAGGAAGGAAGGAGGGCAGGTAGGAAGGAAGGAAGGAAGGAGGGAAGGTAGGAAGGAAGGAAGGAAGGAAGGAAGGAGGGAAGGTAGGAGGGAAGGAAGGAAGGAAGGAAGGAAGGAGGGAAGGTAGGAGGGAAGGAAGGAAGGAAGGTAGGAAGGAAGGAAGGAAGGAAGGAAGGAAGGAAGGAAGGAGGGAAGGTAGGAGGGAAGGAAGGAAGGAAGGAAGGAAGGAGGGAAGGTAGGAGGGAAGGAAGGAAGGAAGGAAGGAAGGAGGGAGGGTAGGAAGGAAGGAAGGAAGGAAGGAAGGAGGGAAGGTAGGAAGGAAGGAAGGAAGGAAGGAGGGAAGGTAGGAAGGAAGGAAGGAAGGAAGGAAGGAAGGAAGGAGGGAAGGTAGGAAGGAAGGAAGGAAGGAAGGAAGGAAGGAAGGAAGGAAGGAAGGAAGGTAGGAAGGAAGGAAGGAAGGAAGGAAGGGAGGGAGGGAGGGAAGTGGGAGGCAAAAGTCATTAAATTGGTTTTTCCTTTTAGGGAGAAATACAAGCAATGGAATATATTAAAGAGTTTACAAATTATTTAATCCACTTAGAATAATATGAAAGGAATATAAAGACAACAAAATGGATCATCTTGGGGAAAGATATATAATAAGGCAACATAACAGTTTCATGTAAAGGTGTACAAAACAATCTACCAAAGTATTTAAGTCCAGTAGTGCAGTGGATTACACATTGGGCTGCAATCTGCCAACGTCAGCAGTTTGAAACCACCAGTCATTCAGCAAGAGAAAGACAAGGCTTTCTAGTCCAGTAAAAATGTACAACTTTGGACACCAACAGGGATTGTTCTACTCTATCCAATGGGGCTCTATGAGTCACAATCAACTAAATGGCAGTGAGTTGGGGCTTTGTCTATTTTTTGGGTAAGAGATTTTTAATTTAATCCAGAAGAGTCATTGAGAAATATTTAGTCATATTAAATGATGATTCCTATTGGTTATGATGTTCACATCAGTGTCCCAGCTTGAATATATACTACCAAACATCATTCTAGCTTTGAACACTCTTTGACTTTAAAGAAAAGTCACATAAAATGGAATTGATTTTCCACAGACAATCTTTATAGAATAGTTTCTAGAATAAGCTCACAGACCATATTATTCAGGAACACTCATAGGACTCTTGAATATGTTAAAGTTATTATCAGATGGGCAGTACACTTACTTTACTTTAATTGTGCCTTTGCTTAAAAAGCACATATCATAAAAGGTATCCTGGTAGCAGAGTGGGTCCAGTGTTGAGCTACTAATGGAAAGGTCAGCAGTTCTAATCCAACAGCCATACCTTAGGAGGAAGATGAAGCAGTCTACTTCCATAAAGATCTGCAGCCTCAGAATCCCTATGAATCAGTTCTACTCTGTACTATACGGGCATTGTGAGTTGGAATCAACTGGAGGGCAGTGGGTTTAGAATATACATACATACATACATACATACATACATACATACATACATACGTACATATGAGGGGATACCCAAAAAGAATAAAGAAAACAACTCAGACAACTGCTGGGTGGAGCTTTCATAGCACAGTTTTCCTGCTGGGAACATCCAGCAACTCTCTCTGAATTAGTGCACCCAGTGGCGTCACCAGGGTCACAGTGAATTTTTTTTCGTAAAAGTTGTTTCACTCAAACCTTGTTTTCAGTGATGGCCGATTTAAGGCAACAGCTGTGTGACTGTGAAATCGTGTTTCCTGTGTGGGAAAAATGCTGCAGAAACTGTTGGGATGTTGAGCACAGATTACAAGGAGAGCTCTGTGGGAAAAACTCAAGTGTACTACGAGTGGGTTTCTGATTTCAGGACAGGTGAAAGGTCGATTGATGACAAACCACATTTTGGATATCCGTCAACTTCCTGAATGGGTGAAAATGTCATCAACGTTCATGTACTTGTGCTCGAAGACTGCAGACAGACCATTGAAGAGATGGGAAGGGCATCTGGACTCTCTTGGAGCTCATCAGCGAATTTTAACAGATTTGGGAATGAGACGGGTCGCTGTGAAATGTGTGCTTCATGTTCTGACTGGCCAGGAAAAGGAGCGCTCAGGGGAACCATGCCATGCTTTGAAAGAACAGCTCTGAAGTAACCCAAACTCCCCCCCTCCCCCCAAGGGTCATTACTAGTGACAAGACATGGTGCTATTCTTAGGACCTCAAAAGCAAACATCCATCAAGCCAGGGATATATTCCCTAAATTCTCTCTACTTTTACCGATTCCACACCACATCACTACTTACTATTGCTTCTGACTTTGGAGGGAAGGGCCAGCAAAGAAATAAAAGCAGCAATGTGTAGTAATTAGGGAGCAGGAAAAGAAGGAATGAAAGTTACTTTATAAAAAGGAAGACTGCTATCTTTCTTGTCTCCACCCTTGTGTGCTTCTTTTGAAAAGTACACATGAAAATGTGACAACAAATAGTATGAGAGACCCTCTTTGTTACAAGGATTCTCACTAACAAGGGTTATTCAGTTCATTTAATCAGATATCGGGTAACAACAGGAAATTGATTGATAGAAGAATGACAGTAGAAGCAGGAAACAGTGTAGGGCAGTATAATGAACGCAGAAACAATAATAGAGTTTAATGTATCCTGAGGCAAAATATGCAAAGCAGGTAATCAGTAAAAGTTTCTCACTTGCTCATCACGGTAATCCAGAGGCAGAGAGTAGGGTAGACATAATGTGTGGGTGCGGACCTTCCTTCAGGGATGGTTGACTAAATGCCTACATATGCCTGTCCACTGATCTACCTGTCTACCCATATCATATTTACAACTCGTCTCATGCATGAAAATTCTGGGGAAGTTGAAGACCAAAACTTTACTATTCTGACTCGTCATGGAGAGTAGTCAGTGACTTTTGTCCTTATTATTGGGTTTGTAACTTTCTAGAGATGAAAAAAAAAAGAGAGAAAAGGTGGATCGATTTCACTGAGAGTTCTTTCTAAAAAATGAAAACAAACTTTTGAATGAGTAATACTTTTAAAGAGAACAAACATATTTAAGGAGAATAACTCTCTGAAAGCCATTGCACGTAAAATTATCTTCTTTAAATGTGTTTCATAGGTATCCATCGATGAATATTAGAATCAAGGAAATCTACTTAGAAAAAAAACTTTAAAGAAATTTGGAGGTAGCAGTACTCTAAAGTCCTTCCTATATAGAATGTTAACAAATGTATCATAAGTTACAGGTCACAAATGTTCAGTCCGTTCAAGGCCCCATCGAGAATTAAATAAATGAGATAAAGGACAATTTCACTCCCTAAAGACACACAGGATGTCTGGAGTAAATCCCAACATCTGTTTAACAGAAAGAAGAACAGCCCACAAATTGGGTAGGCTGGGAGGGAGGGACATGATGGTGCCTGGTCTGGAGCCAATTGATTTCAGCTTTTACGAAATTACTAATGGATTCAGACTCCATCTGTAAGAATAATTTAAGCAAATGTTCAGTGTCTGATATATGTTGAAGCAATCCGAACTCTTGTTCATGAAGGAATTAATAAATTTTCCCCCTAGAATAGAAATCAGCTGTTGTAGATCAACTTCAGCGTGTGAGTAGTCCTTGTCCAGAGACAGTTTGTCCGTAGGTCTACAAACCGAGGCAGCAATGACTCCACCTGCAGGCTGGGTCTCCTCGTCCGGCCCTTTACAGTATAGACACACTTCCACATGCAGTGTTTGGGGCTGAATAGAAAGCCCTTGGAGGCCACAACCGGGTACTCTAGGAGCCTGAGGACAGTTGGAGTATGATCTGTTATCTGTTTCTTATAATCCTCAAAGAAAAATTATACATTTTTTACTTTATTTTATGGTGCTTGTAAAGCCATAAATCTCTATATTTAAATGTTTCAAAATGTGCACTTTCCAGTCTCCAGAATCACTTCTACAGAAATATCCCCAAAAGATCATTTGGATCCCAAGACGTCATTGCAAATTCAGACCAGGAGACCAGGAGAGCTAGCGAAGCTAACCTATCAGCATATGCAAGTTCCTGAGAAATGAGTACAAACACAGATATGGACCTGTAACAACCCTGCCTTTATGCTGAAACATTGCTTTTCTTTACCTTAACATTTTCCCCTACCCATTTATGCTAGGGTTTTGTAGGCATTTTGGTATTACAAAGTTTGAAGTTGATTCATTTCATGATTATGCACATGAGGTTCCCGTTGGTAATTTAGGTTTTAGGAAGACCAGGAAAGAGTGAACAGCTCTGGTCTCTAAGCTGAAACCCTAATGCATTTCCCAAATGAAAAGATTTGGGAGAGCTACTCAAAGAAGTACAATTGAACGCCTGCTGTAGGCTCTGTAAATGAGATCTCTGTTTCTGAAAACCCCAAGTGAGCTTCATCTACCTGGCTGGCCATTGGCCAAGCTGGCACATGCAGTTCCCTCATGTGAACTTCCATAAAGTTACTTTTATTTTTAAAAATAGAGGAATTGGCTGAAGGATAAGGCTCTTCAGAGTCCCTGCTTCGATTTACAGGAGATCAGGTAATAACGTGATAACTCTGACTGCAGAAATACAGTGTTGGCAGGATAAGCATCTAGAGTCAGTATTAAAGAGAATGAGAAGCTGAGGGATGTGCCGTCGCGCTCCCGAGTCCCAGCCATCTTCGGGCTTTTCCTGCCTTTGGTAAAAAATGTCATTTGGTTTCCCACAAGTTATTTAAAGTATTGGAGGCCTTGGGAAAAAGTGGGAAAGTGGAATATAAACCCTAGTCTTATGATTCATAATCAAAATCCTTTTCCTTTCCATGAGTCCTCTATAATTTTGATCAAATATGAGTATAATTTTAGGCATTTATGATAGAGAATCATATAATGCTGATAGGTGTTTTCGTTTTCTAAGTATCCAACAACAATATCCTAAAACTAAAACCACTGCTGTGTTAGACTGTGCTGACTAGAGAAACAAATGAAGAGACATGGTTGTGTGTAAGAGAGAGCTTTATATCAAAGAGAAACAGTATATCGAAAAACATCCCAGCCCAGTCCAGATCAAATCCATAATTCCAATATTGGCCCATAAGTCCAATATTAGCCCATGGATTCGTCTTCAGACTCACACAGCACATTCAATAACGCCAGATGCAGAAAGATCACAGGCCTATGGCTAGAAGTCTGGTGTAGCATCTCAGTGCTGGCATGGCTCTCCACATGACTCCTCTAGTCCCAGGGCCCCGGCTGCCATCAGTGTGGCTCCATGTGGCTAGTCACAGCCCAATGAAGCAGAAAGAGAGTGCATCCTGCCAGCAGGGAGGAAGAGAGGAAAACTCCCAGAATCCTCATGAGAAAGCCACACCCACAAGGAGGCATCAATCAGGCTGTGACCTGATTGACAGGCTAGACTCCGCCCCTATAACTTATCACTCAAGTTGACATGAATTGTCAAACTACCACAACTGCTATCAAGTCAATAACAACACATAATGACGATGACGGTCAGGTTTTGTGTCACCTTGATTTTACCTATGGAAAGGCATAGGTGGAGTCCAACCTCTCGATCAAGACACAGCCTACTTGGGGCATGATCTTGTTATTAGAGATGGTATGGAGACTCGGTTCCTCTCCTACCCCTCTCTTCCTTCCTTCTTGCTTGGATCCTGCATCTGACTCCTGGGAACAGTGGCCCATGTGACCTGCCAATGGTGGGAGCTGTTAGCACCCTTCCCTTCCATGTTCATGCTGATCTTGGCTCCAAGTCACTCTGCACTAAGTAGCTCATCAGCTTCACACATAAACTTCCTGCCTTAGGGGCCAGTAGCTATGTCGTTCTGTTATCTGACCGCTGGACATAAGTTGGCTTGAGTTTGGCTCGCTTCTTTGTTATAAATTTATTGACACGAAGTTAGATTCTGTTTCCATAGAAAACTCATCCTAATGCAGTGACTCAGTAGCATAGAGTATCTGAGGCTGTAAATCTTTATTGGAGCTGACAGCCTCATCTAATGCCTGTGGAGCAGCGAGTGGGTTAGAACCACTGATCCTGTCATTAGAAGTCTAGGACTTAACCCACTGGCCATCAAGGTTCCTCAACTCTTATCATATTCCTCAATATCTCAAATCTTGACTAACTCTAAGCAATATCTAACTGCAAAACTCAGGTTATGGTAAAGCTATTACAAATCAAATAAAATTCACATAAGCACATTAGCCTATTGTATGCTTTATGTGACTCAATTTAGAATTGCTGGCTTCTAAAATATGTTGAGTTCCAAATTTCACATGTTTTTGCTTTTCTTTTGTTGAATTTAAAAAGAAGTTCTGCTCTTCGTTCCAAAATTTAGATTTCTATAATCTCTCATTCTATCTTACTGTGATTTGTGATGGTTATTAGAGTCTTTCCACCAAATGATAAAGGCCCTAGAGCCACAGTGGGTTAAGCCCTGGGCTGCGAATGTAAAAGGCTGAAAAGATGATGGTTCAAGCCAGCAAGCACACAGGCCGTAGAAGAACGGTGGGCAAGCCTGCTTCCACAAAGGATTACACTGTGGAGACCTTCACAGCAACTGAAGTCTGTCCTATGGAGTCTCTATGAATTTTAACGGACTCAGCAGCAGTGAGGTTTTCTGGTTTTACAAACATATTTTCTGCGACTATTGCATTTACAGTATTCTTTTGTCTTACAGGACACCAGCTACGGCGGTACTGGAGAACAGTCATTTAAAAATTCCCTGTTCTCATATCAAGTGGTATATTTCAACCTAATAGCATTTTGGCAAGATAGTCTAGATTTTACATAGAACCGACTTCTTGCATAGGTTGATACTTTCACTCATTTGTGTTATCTGTACATTCCTGCTGTGTGCAGTCTCATATCTCAATGGCTCTGCGAAGCTAATTACCCTGCGCTCTGATCCTGTCCAAATTCAGCATTCTGCCTTCTCAATAGAATGTGCGAGAAATAAAATTCTGGGACTGCTGAGATTTCCATATGGGCCTCTTAAAACATATCGACACATTACTACCTGCACTCATTCAACAAGTCTGTATCAAGTTAAAGATACACTTTGGTTAGAAGCATAGGCTTCTCAAATGTAACTTAATAGTTTTATGAAATGGTCTTAGTAGATAACTTTCTTTTATTTGTTTCAATATGGAAATTACACAATTAGAAACGTTTTCCTTTGTTCTCAATCACTCTATTGAAAAAGGGACAAAAATATACAAGTTGTGAAAATAGCTCCATGGTATATAAAGAGATACCAATTTTTTTCATCGTCTTTTCTCTCATCATTGGACAATAAAAGAGCCACATGGTAATTAAGTATCTATCAGAAGCCACAGCGAAGAATTCAATTCATAAATTTTAAGGAATAAATTATGGTCAATTGTGTCCTGCAGTGAAAGCGCAGAGGCCCTGGGAACTGCAGAGACAGGGAGAGTTGGCACCTAGTAACAGGCCTTTCTCCAGGGACCCTCACCACTTGCTCATGAGAAAGATGCCTACAGTGCAGGCGGAGAGTAAGTGCTGTTTTCTGTAATTCAGGGTTGGCACAGGTGCTACGACTGCAATGATGGAAGCATGAAGCCCTGATTAAACCCTTCTCTGCATAAGAAAGCCTGAAGCACCAAGAAAGGGGCAGGGAACCAGCCCAGACTCACAGGGCAGAGGTGCAGCCAACACAGCCAGAGGAATGAGCAGAAAACTATTCTTGACCAATTTCACCAGAGGCTTGCTAATCAGAAGTGGAAAGAGAAAAGGAACTGTCTTCCCCAAAGAAAGAAGGAAGAGTAAGTGAGAGTGTTTAAGAAGGCGGCAGAGTATGGATGCCACTGAGCGACCACTGGTAACTACTGAGAAAACCCAATATCAAGACATGATCATATAAGGCTCTATTAACACAACAAAGAAATCCTTTCCCTTTCCAGTAGACTAGCAAGTACCAAGGAACAAGGAGCTGCCCTTGGATCACCGAGTAAAAACAAGACACCAAAACCCCTAAAGAAAACATATGGAGAAGGATGTTTTCTGTGGTGATTAGTAGAGAAAACTGTTCCATCCTAAAAAAAAGTTGATAGAAGCCAGTTGTGTAGTAAAGGTAAGAATGAAATAAGGAAACCCAAACACAGTGAAATTCCTCCCTGCAGTCACTCCACCTTGCAAAGCCAATGACACACAGCAGCAGCAGCGGTGTACCCTGGGGACACATATTCTCCATTTTCTGTGACTTACACTACACATAAAATGGCAAGAAAAAACAAAGTGCTAAGAGGGAAGGAATCAATAGAAGAAACACAGATATTATACCAGTGTCAAAACTACAAACAAAACCCACTGCTATTGAATCTTCTCTGTATCATAGTGATCCTGTATAGTGTATCCTAGCTTAGAAATCATTACTGGAGCAGACAGCTGTCTTCTCCTCCACAGAGTGGCCAGTGAATTTGAACTGTTGACCTTGAGGTTAGTAACCCAATGCCTAACCCACAGCATCAACCGAGTACCTTAAAATACCACATGGAACTTACTATACCTATAATTGTGTTAAATCCCCTAGTAAAAATATAGTTACTATTTAAGAATAGGTGTGAAATTTCAGCAGAGATTAAAGACATAATAAAAAGTAAGATCGTACGACTGAAAATAAAAAATGACAACCTAAGGAATGTCTTTGACATTCTGATCAGGAGAGTAGTCAACAGCTGATGAAATAATGCTTGAACTTAAAAATAGTCCAATCAGAGTTACTAACGACAGACAAAGAGAAATGTTCTGTTTGTTTGCTTGTTTGTTTTAAAGGCGCACAAGCAAGAGCTGGGGTTATAATGACTGTGGGACTGAGTGTGTGTGAAATAATTGGTGGCAGCTCTGACAAATTCAGAGGGAAAAAAACCACACAATGATTGTATACATGCTCCTACAGACATTTACATTCAGACTACTGGAAAATAAAAAAAGAAAGAAAGGAAAATTGAAGGCAGCCAACAGCAGACATCTCATTAAAAGCTATTCAAGCCAGGAGATAACAGAGTGAAGTATTTAAAATTGTGAAAGAAAAATAAAATGGTGATCCTAAAATTTCATATCCAAAGAAAATACTGTTCAAAGTCAATGTGAAATGCGAAAGCTAAGAAAATTGCCAGGAGATATGCACACTATTAAAAATAATAGAAGGTTTTTCAGGAATGAATTGTACCTGAAAGTAATGTAGATGGACACAAAGAAACGTTTCAGGGGAATATATTTTCCCAATTTCATGAGAAAGACTTTTGATTCTGTACCTTAGCTATTAACTGCAGAGACTTGTCCTCTCAATCAGCACCTTGGGCAGGAAAAGCAACCCAAGTGGACACAATTATTTTGAAGAATGGATGAAATGAATGGATGTCGGTGCATAATATCTCTAATGCATTCCAAACATGGTGATGGCAAACACTCTATCATACAAATGTAAATGTTTTGACGACAGTCTCTGATTTTATGATTGTTATGCTATATGAACGAGGCATCTTTATTAGCCAATAAAAGTTTGTTAAAGGATAGGGCCCCAACTAGGAATTTAAAAATTAACCTTATGACTTTGCTGACCCATTAAGCTGCTTTGGCCTGGTAGCCTCATCCCCAAGATCATTTTAAAATTGTTCTGTTATGTGTTCTAGAATCTGTCAGAGCTCATGCCTTGATGACAGTACTTGTATAACAAGAGAGTCTTTATTGCAGGTATTTTTTGTCAAATTGTACCAGACGTAGAGATACATGTGTTCATATTTAGAATATACACTTTAAAGTACTACTGACAGATCTTGACGATGGAGTGAGTGTGTGGTGGGAGGGAAAGAACAGCAATGAGTCTAAGCTTTTTGGTCCAGGAATCTGGAAAAGTCCATTACTCACATGAGAACCACTAAATGAGCAGCAAGTTGATATTTGTGCTGGTGATAGTAGCTATTGTGGGAAATAAAGTTTTCATTTTGGACAAGCACTGTGAAATCTTTATATATAGCAAAGAAGATGTCATAAAAACCCTTGGTAAAAATATAATGCACCCACACACAAAAATATAGTTATTTTTTCACTTGATATTGTTTAAATTGTCCAGGATCACGCTATGAAAAACAATACATTGATACTAACTCTAAAATAAAACAAAACAGCCAAAAAAAACCCCACAAAACACCTCATTGCCTTTCAGTCAATTTCAACTCATTATAGCCCCCTAAGGCAGAACAGAACTTAATTTTTGGGTTACTGAGGCTATAAATCTGATTGAGAGCAGAAAGCCTCATCTTTATCCCCTGGAGAACATGGTGGGTTTGAACTGCCAGTCTTGTGGCTAGCAGGTTAACATCCTAAATCCCAACCCACGGCACCACCAGGATTCCATTAGATCCTTTTTATCCAGGAAATCAAATATTTGTTTAATGTATGTAGGACATTATTAGAAAGAAAACTCCAGGTGCTTGCTAATTCAATTCGACTATAAAAACACTCACTTTCCTTCCACGTGCCCTCTAGTCATGGGTTTTCAGCTCAGTAAGAAGAATAATTGTGTGCTCACTTACTAATTTGATTCGGTGGCCAGGAGTGGCGCTGATCTCCCATGTGCATTCCTTCCGACTTGGGTATTTGTCTGGCCAGTTGGGACTGGTGATGGTGCCACTTGGACTGTGAATCTTCTGTTCACACTCAGCTGTGCCAATAATGATAATATCAGTCAGGATGGAAATCAAGGCTTGGACCAGAAAGCAAGCAGCCAATTTACCCACTGTCTTGCGGAAAGATTTTCTGAATGCCACGTAATCATCACTCTAGTCTCTGTCAATGTATGCATCTGCTCTGGCAAACATGTGCTGAGATTAATCAGGAAATGTTTGCGTACCATGAATCAGATCAATATCTAAGAGAAAATGAAGACCTTCCTTAAAGGGATTGGATGTTAGCTCAGACTTTAACAGTCCACCATATACTGACAATTACAGAAGTCAACCCTTGCTATGTGCAAAATGCTTCATGCAAAGCCACAAAGAATAAATGGACTACACCATTCACAATTCTCTATTGCTTCTATTAGACATATCATTGGCAGTTAACCAACATCATTAAGCCATATATGAATCACATGTTAATATTTTCCTTCTAACTTTATCAGCCAGGTCACAAATTAAATTTTAATACCAAAATCATTCTTTCGACTGTTACAGTAAATTAACTCTGATTTCATCAAATCAAAACTGAAGAAATAAAGGGAAATTTACTGAATGGGCTAGACAGAGGTAGCTTAAAAATTTATTTTAATGCGGGCTTGTACAACTCTTATCACAATCCATACATACCAACTCTTATCACAATCCATACATATATCCATTGTGTCAAGCACATTTGTACATTTGTTGCTACCATCATTCTCAAAACATTTGCTTTCTACTTGAGCCCTTGGTATCAGCTCCTCATATTTCCCCTCCCTCCCAGCTTCCCCCTCCCTTCCTACATATAGATCCTTGTAATCGGTTCTCCCTTTCTACCCCACCTTCCACCCACCCTCCCTCCCGGTATTGCCACTCTCACTGGTCCTGAAGGGATCATCTGTCCTGGATTCCCTGTGTTTCCAGCTCCTATCTGTACATGTGTACTTGTAAGGTAGAATTGGAATAATGATAATGTGTGTGTGTGGGGACCAGTTAAAAACTAGAGGAAAGTTGTATGTTTCATTGTTGCTACACTGCACCCTGACTGGTCCATCTCCTCCCTGCGACCCTTCTGTAAGGTGATGTCCAGTTGCCTACTCCATACTCCCCCTCATTCACAATGACAGGTTTTTTTGTTCTTTGATGTCGGATACCTGATCCCTTTGACACCTCGTGATCACACAGACTGGTGTGCTTCTTCCATGTGGGCTTTGTTGCTTCTGAGTTAGGTGGTCACTTGTTTACCTTCAAGCCTTTAAGATGCCAGACATTACATCTTTTGATAGGGGAGGGGGCACCATCAGCTTTCTTAAGCACATTTGCTTATGCACACATTTGTCTTCAGCGATTGTATTGGGGAGGTGAGCACAAAATGACCTGGTTTTTTGTTCTTTGATGCCTGACACCTGTTGGAAGGTGGCTTTTGAACTGACTTTAAAGAAGCTATCATCATTCCTTTCAAATGAAATGTCCTCTTATTTTGAAATAATTGTTGCTTTAAAACAATTTTACAATTGTTGCATTCCTTGCTACTAGACCTTTATCTCAATTATGGTAGGTTCTCACAGGGAGATTTGGGAATGTAACGGAGAAACAACGAAAAGGATGAAATTAAGCGTCTTTGTGGAGGGGTGGCGGTGAAGGCTGCTAGAGCAAGACAGTAGTCATCAGAGTCCAGATCCGTCTGTGACGGAGGGATTTCTAAATTGGATTCACATTGTCCCCATCTTGACATGAAACCTGAAACCTGAAGTGATTTCAAAACTGCCTACAAAGCAAAGCCATGAGGCTTGCTACTAAATGATGTATTCTCTGTGTGGATACAATGGTGGAAGTAAGCACTCACACACACACACACACACACACACACCCTTTCTCTGGCAATAGAAAGAAACTTTGCTTAAACAGTATCTGGACATTATTCTACTAAAATTTTTTCTATAAAACAATTCCTGAAAAATACTACCATAAAAAAAGAGACTTGGAATTAAATTACATTTGTAATCTACTGTTCACATGCATGATCTCTAAATTACTTTGTTTATCTCTAGATTACCCTCTATAAATTACTTTACTAGGATATTATTTTCTATAAATTACTTTACATTCCGTGGCCTCTTATTTTAATAGTACCCTTTATGAAATAAAAATTAGAATTTTGATGGGATTGGGTCCATGTATGAAAGTAGGGAGAGAGAAAAAATGCATCATATATGACTTTGTAAGTTTTTATCTCAATGAAATAAAGAAAAAAACTGACCTATTACCATATTTGGACCATAATTAAATAGAAAAAGGGAAAATTCATGATATTATGTATTATTAATATAAAGAATTTGCCTAAATTGCTAGTCAGATGTCTATCAATCTACATGTGCTAGTGATTACAATTTTAAAATCTACTTTCAAAATTTCATTTTAAAGCTGGCGTAATCCCACTTGGAAACTTTGATCTTCAAACAAGAAAAAAGAGCTATTCTTGTTCAACCTTACTCATTGGGACAGAGAGTACAATAATCGGGTTTTGCTGTTTTTTTGTTTTGTTTTGTTTTGTTTTGTTTTGTTTGGAAGGCCTTGGGGACGAGAACCACTAGCCTGCTCTCTGTTACTATAAGGTTTGTCTGAAACTAAGACTTAAGTCATTAAGTAGCAGCTTTTCTACCATTTTAAAATGTGTTTCCTCTGGTAGGTAATTGAATTAGATACTTTGGGTATTTAAAATGATTTCACTTGTGTAGCAAATTTACAAGTGTTTCGTGTAAGGAATATTTCACCAAATGCAAACCCCTTTGCAGATGCTTCCATCGAGAGCCTGTTACAAGGTAGGTTCTGCAGAGACCCGGAGATAAAGTTGCCTGTTTCTTCATGACATCATAGCACCTTCTGCATCTGTCATACAAAGTTCATGGAATGCTACTCATGTGTGAAGTGAAGGATTTTTAGGTAATAGAATACAGTTTCTAAGAGTATGTCGTGAGTTTTCTCAAAATTCTAGAGACTAGTTCCCTGTCATTTGAATAGTCTGAAATTACATCTCTGATTGCTATGATGAAACATTATTTGGAAGTATCGCGCGATTCAACTGTATGAACACCAAGTGCTGTCACCAACAGTACACTTATCTCCGTACCTTCCTTGCAGTCATGTCTATTTTCATGCAGCACGAATCCATTCCGGCACTGACACACGTAGCTTCCCACGGTGTTGACGCATTCCTGTTGACATCCACCGTTGCCCATGGAGCACTCATCTTTATCTAACAAAGACAAATCTTCCAGGTTTAGGTACTAGCTTTAAACAAGCAAGCCAACACAAATACAGCATTATAAACAGATGTTCATTTAGTCGTGGTTAAGACTAAGGAAGAATAAACCTAAGTCACAGCTTCCACTATTTCTAATAAAAAAAGAAACAACAATCTCTTGTGTCTTACTTCCAACTTCTCGCTGGTTAGCTTAGAACTCTTACCATAGATTCACTTTCTAAGGCTGAGAACTTAAAATATTTTTCATTCCAGTTCTGGAATAGGATTTTTGAGTAGAAGAAAGGAGAAATCAACTGATCTTTTCTCAATAAATACAACCATTTGTCACCACTGTAATAATTAAGAAAGGTATTTTGAATTAAGGCAATAAATGACATTTAAATAGATGGAAATCTCCAGTATACTAACAACCGTGGTTTATAGAGAGGCTAATCACTTGTCTGAGATCTGTGTGTAATCACTCTTTAAAAAGCACTCAGCTGTATGCTGTTGTTGATTTATTTTTCATCAACTCTGTAACTGTTCTCAGCATTAGTTAATCTGGACATCTCATTAAAAGCAGAAGACAGAAAAAGGCATTGTTAGATTATTTGAGCAAATAATGCTTTATATACTTTAAACAAATCTCACCTGGCAAACCTGCTTATTAAGAAGTAATCTTCTTTAAGGACTTTTAGTGTGCTAGAAGTAAAGAAGAGTTTAGAATAGGAAATCTGAGATTTCTGTCGTCTCAGAAACCTCACATATGGTCACGATGAGCGGAAATCTATGCAAGAGCAGGGAGTCACTCATTAATTTAGAAGAATTTACAAAGGCTATGAATATAGGAACTGTGCTGAGTGTTATTATTATTTTCTAAAAGAGCATTACATTTCAATGAAGAAAAACCAAACCTCACTTCCATCGAGTTGAAGCAGACCTTCTAGGACATGGTAGACCTGCCTCTGTGAGTTTCTGAGACTGTGACTTGTCCAGGGAGCAGAAAGCCCTTTCTCTCATGGAGCAGCTGGTGGTTTCGAACTGACTTTGAAGATTGTAGTCCAAACTGTAGCCACTATGCTACTGGGGCTCCTCTGGCAAATGCCAATATGTATTAAATATAATCTGGAAGTCCAGTTTCCTTTTTAATTGTATCAAGTTAGAGTCATTACTTATGATTCATAAAGTATGCAATAAATACTCATGGAAGCAGCAGTCAAGAGATCAAGCGATGTTGTACTGGATTGGGTAAATATACCGTACAGTTTAGAGTACTGAAAAGCAAGGAGGTTCAATGGTCACTCTCGCGAATAGACCACTGAAGACATGAGTGCTACAGGAAAGTGTGCAGAAGAAACTAGATGGTCCCCAGCTAGCGAGAAGAATCGCATGTGAAGTCTTAAAGGCTTTTATTCAAACAATCAGCCATCTATGTGAGGTGGCAACTGACTCCATGTGGAAGAAGCGCACCAGACTGTGTGAGCCAAAGATGATAGTAACAAAACCAAAATATGAAGTGGGGAAAAGTATCAGAGCTTAAACTGCGACACCCGATTTGCACCCTGCTATGGAGGACAGTGGGAGCGCCCAATCTATGTGCAGGTCCCTGTGTGGATTAGCCTCTGCTATAGCCCCTCCAACCACGACTGAGAAATGTCAATAACAGGGCTGTCAGACAGAGACTACTGCAAACTTGATTATGGAGGATGGAACTAGGGTATAATGAGATATGTGTTCATTTGCTCTCCCTCTTGAGCCATTAGGGATTTGTTCTAGTTTTAAATATTTCTTGCTTATTTTCTTCTGGTTTATTCTAATATTGCTAATGATCTCTCTCTCTTGATCTCTGATATGTTCACTGTTTTCATTTTTTTGTGTGTTGCTCAATTTGCAGCGCAGCAGGGTCAAATATAGGGAGACAATAATTGAGGAAAACAGGGATGGGGATGAGGTTGGAGGCAAATAGGGAGTAAATAATGAGTACAAGTGGGAGGAAGATGCTCTAGAACTGATAATGGTGATATATAAACAAGTTTTTTGAAATACAACTGAACTATTGAAGTGTGTGGTATGTGAATTTTATGTCAATAAATTTCATGTCAATAGTGTATGGTATGTGAATTTTATATCAATAAAAACAACTGAACTATGGAAGTGCATGGTATGTGAACTTTATGTCAATAAAACTATGGAAGTGTATGGTATGTGAATTTTATGTCAATAAAAAAGAAAGCAAGGAGGTAATTTGGAGCACTAAAATATGTCTGATCCAAGCAATGTTGTTCTCCTTTGGTTTGTATGTATGTGAATGTTGGGCATTAAGAAAAACCAAAGAAGAATCTCTGCATTTCAGTTATGGTGCCGTTGAAGAATATTGAAAGCACCACAGAGTGCCAAACGAACGAAGACATCTGCATTGTAAGAAGGACAGCCAGAATGTACATGCAAGGCAAGGATGGTGAGCCTTCATTTGGACACATCAGAAGAACAACTCCTGGAGAAGGATGTCATGCTTGGCAAAGTGGAGGGGCAGCACAGAACAACAAGACCCTCAACAAAATGGATTGGCACAGTGGCTGGACCAGTGAGCTCAATGATATAGGAACTAGCAGTGTCTTCTTGTGTTATACAGAGGGTCACTGTGAGTTGCAAATGACTCGAGATCTAACAGCAATAGTGGAGGGTAAACCAAATGTAGGCATCAGCTACCTACATTTAAAAATCCAGACAATTATGAGATAGAATATTTAAACTCACTATCGTTAGCAACTTACAAGAGGTTCCTTATTGAAGAAGCTTCAAAAGCACATGCCTGCGTAAGGGAATACAGCAATACAGATTACCCTTTTGAAAACCAAGAGTCCATCCAAGATTTTCTTGCCCCTGAAGATATTTTATATAAAAATGTATATTAAATGACTTGTTACTGTTTACCATTGATTCCTTTCCAACTCATGCTCAGGACAAAAGAACAAACAAATCAGTCTTGAAAGAAGAACAGCCAGAATTCTTCCCTATACTTGAACAAGAATGTTGCCCTTCTCCAGCAATTTGTGCCCCCTAATAACATGTTGAAAGCAGGCGAAACAAGTCTGTCCACTCTCCCTTCCAAAGAACAGTTTGGCTCTACTTCTTCCAAGACATATCTTTTTGTCTTTTGGGAGTTCATGGGATTGTCAGTATTCATCACCAGCACCGTCATTCAAATGCATAGACTCTTCTTCGAGCTTCCATGCTCATCCAAATGTCAATTCCATATGCTATTGTTAGGTGCTACCGTGTCAGTTAGAACTCATAGCAACTCTATGTACAACAGAGCAAATGCTGCCTGGCTCTATGCTACCCACGCAATTGTTCTTATATATGAGCCATCGATGCAGCTACTGTATCAATCAATCTTGTTGATGCCTTTCTCTTTTTTGCTGCCCTTCTACTTTATAAGCATGATGTCCTTCTCCAGGGACTGGTCACTCATGATAACATATCCAAGTACGTGAAACTATGTTTTATCATCCTTGCTCCTAAGTCGTATTCTGGCTGTACTTCTTGCCATACTGATTTGTTTATTCTTTGACAGTCCATGATACTATCAATATCCTTTTCTAACACCACAATTCAAAAATGCATAGATTCTTCTTTAGTCTTCCTTAGTCAATGTTCAACTTTCATATATACATAAGATCTTGGGTCAGGTTCACCTTAGTTCTCATAGTAACTTCCCTGCTTTTCAAAACTTCACGGAGCTCTTGTGCACCACATTTACCCAATGCAATGTATTGTTGGATTTCTTGACTCCTCCTTCCATGAGCATTGGTTGCGGATGCCAGCAAGATGAAATTCTTGACAATATCAATCTTTTCTCCAGTGATCATGATGTTACCTATTGATACAGCTGTGAGGATTTTGTTCCTTGTGCATTGAGTTGTAATCAGGACTAAAGGCTGAGATCCCTGATCTTTATCGGCAAGTGCTTTGAGTCCTTCTCAAGCAAGGCTTTGCCATCTGCATAGTGAAGGCTGTTGAGCTTTCCTCAAATCCTGGAGCAGCATTCTTCTTTATGTAATCCAGTTTCTCTGATGATTTTCTCTGCCTACAGATGTAATAAATATGGTGTGAGGATACAACTCTGGAACACACCTTTCCTGATTTAAAAACATACAGTATGTATGCCCTTGTTTCATTCCCATAACCACCTCTTGAACCATGTAGAAGTTCCACGTGAACACAATGCAGTGTTGTGGAGTCCCCATTCTTCTCAAGGCTATCCGTAGTTTGTTCTGATCCACGCAATCTAATGCTTTTGAAAAGTCAACAACAACAAAAATATTCCAGTGCAACTTGGACTTCTGCTTTCAGGATCCTTGGTTCTTGCTTCTGTGCTACCTGACATGGTAGAATGTCAACTAGTTCTTTTTGGTACAGTGGTTCTGTGTATTCTTTTAACTTTTGATGATTTCTGCATAATTCAATATTTTGCCTACAGAATCTTTCCATATCACAACTGGAAGCTGTAAATTATTTTTTTCACACTTAGATATGCTAAGAATGTTCTTCCTTTTAAACTCCAGCTTTTTGGACATTTCACTATAATACTTGATTTTGTGTTCCAGAGCTGCCCTTGGAAATTTTCTGTATAACTTTTTGATTTCATCATTTCTTCCATCTAATTCTGTATTAAGAGCGAGTTTCAGAGAGTGTCTTCTGACATCCATCTCATCTGTTCTTTCTTTGCTCTCTTTTAAATGATCTTTGCTTCCTCTATGTATGATGTCCTTGATGTCCTCCCACAGCACATCAAGTTATTAATGTCCAATGCATCAAATCTGTTCTTGAGATATTCTCAAAATTAGGTGGCATAGAATTGATGTCAAAGTTTGGCTTTCATTGATACGTTTGCATTTTCTTCAGCTTCCATCTGAGTTTACACATGAACAGCAGACCTGATTTCTGCTGCTGATACTGTTTATCTTTTCTTTCCACAGATGTCATCAATTTGATTACTGTGTACTGCTTCTGGAGAAGTTGGCATGTAGAGTTGCCGTTTTTGTTGTTGAAAAAAAAGTATTTGCTATGAAAGTTATTGGTCTTACAAAACTCTATCATGTAACACCCCAGCTTCATTTCTATCATAAAGAACATATATTTTCCCCCAAAATGCTACGTCTTCTTTATTGCCAACTCTTACATTCCAATTGCCAATAATTAGGAATGTATCTTGATTGTGTATATGATCAGTCTCGGACTGAGGATATTGGTAGAATTCTTCAATTTCCTCATCACTAGCTTTGGTTATTGGTGCATAAATTTGAATACTACTTATATTGATTGGATTCCCTTCAATGTGTCTAGATATAATCCTATCAAAGACAACACTGTACTATATGAAAAGGATGAATGCCATGCAAATCATATATTTATATATATATTCACTAGAATAAAATAAAAATAAAATTTAAATTATAGCTCTGTATAATCATGAATTGTCTGGCTATGCTAGAAAAAATAATAACCAAAGGAGAGAAAGAGGTGAAGAAGAGAACAGAGCAAAAGAGAAGGAGAATAATGAGGAGATGCTATATACTGTTACCAAAATATACCTATATTTATTTTCAAGGTGGTAGACATATTCTGCCTTTCTTCTTATATTGAAGGTTTTCTAATTGAGTCACTGGCACACTAAAATTAAGAATTAGCAAATAACATTCTAGAATATATTTTTGGTTTAATCTAAACTTTAGCCAAATCCCCAAATTGGCAAACAAACCAAAAAATGAACTAAGAGTAGCGAAGCAAAGTTACCATCCCCTGCAAAGTAGAAAAAGTAACAATATACCTCTACATAGGAAATACTCATGTGTAAAGAGGAAATTTCAGTACATCATTGGTATACTAAAAACTAGATAATTACATCATGCAGAGAAAAAAAGAACTACATTTAACTTATCTGAAGTTGTCTAGAGTAATGGATAAAATGTGGTCCCTATAAGTTCCTGTTTGAAGAGAAGTGAATAAATCATTTTTGTTGAAAATGAATAAAATTTTGAAGTACTTATGCTAATGAGAAATAGCAGCATCATACATGAAGTCTGCAAATATATCTTGAGCTGCTTATTTATCAAACTAGGGAAAAACTATTAGATGATATGATTGATTTATGCTTTCACTTTTTCTTTCCTCTGCAGATATTTTGAACAACTAAAATCTAAGGAAAAATAGAGAGAATAAGTATACAGAGTTTAAAAATTTTTTTAAGCATGTTATTGGAGGCTCATACAATTCTTATCACCATCCATACATACTTCCATTGTGTCAAACACATTCTACATTTGTTGCCACCATCATTCTCAAAACATTTGCTTTCTACTGCACCCCTTAATATCAGCTCTTCAGTTCCTCCCCCCACAGTTATTTTGCATAGTCTGCATAATAATTTAACAAACAACAATTATATAGATAATTGTTATAATGTTGGACATTTTCTATCATTTTACTACTGTCAGCACACAAAAAATAACAGTCATCTTTATTCATAATAAAAAGAAATGTTCTGTTGAACAAAAATATTCATTTTCTGCAGATGAAAATTCATCCCCTTCTTTTGACTAAACCTACTTGCTTTCATCCTTCCCTGTTTTATGAAAGAAAGGCTCATCCTCAGGGGCACAAGGAGATGGCCTTTTCCTGTCAGAGGTCTGCAACATATGTCGGAGAGACTCTGAGGCCAGTAAGCTATAAATAATACATACTGGAAGGAACTGGAGTGGTAACCTGCATCAGGTTCTTGCAAAAGTCAGAAATAAAAAAGGTGTTCTTTGCAGAAAGCTTCCTCATCGGTAGGAAAAAGAAGTGCCTGCTCTGGGCCCCAGAGCAGAAACACTGCGAGCAGGTCTACTCACAGCAAATATGCAGAACCAGAGCTAAACTCACGCATGCACATTGTGTGTGTCCATATGAGTAAACATCTGTGTGCGCGCACACATTTCAACGCCAAACCACCTAATAATGAGGTGCTTCAGAAGAAGCACTAAACTACCTCCTTTGTGAGCTACAACAGAAACAGTTGACTCTTTTCATACATGTGTAATACTTAAATATGAATGCCGTTAACAGCAATAACTTGGAAGCAAAAAACCAAAATACTTAGGAAAGTTTTCATCATGTAACGAATAGTAATTAATCACCCTAAGGTTTAAACCTGTGTTTCCATTGTCAGGGTGAATTTCTTCTGAAACTGTTATGAGCATTCAATGAAAGAAATGACGCACAGAGGAACAATTTTACACAAATATTAATACACAAAGATGGAGGACTCAGATGATGTCAAGATCTCACAAATCCTTGTATCTGCCTCCTACAATTGTACCATATGGTGATACATTGAAAGCCAGAAAATGCTCATTTTATTCCATATTGGCTCCTGAGAAGGTCACTGGTTCCTGCAGCGACCTTGTTATCACATTCCCAATTAAACTTGCCCCTGAGGTTCTACTATTAACAACCTATTCTGTTTTATTTTTCCAGAAGGACTAGCAATTGTAAACAATGGAGTCCCAATTGTGTTTTAATATTAATTATTTGCATTGAATTAATTCAAAGTCCATTTATTCATTACGTATCATTCATAAATGACTTTGTGCCCAGTTTCCCATTAAGATTCTTCTTAGGTAGCTTTTCACACTCTTAAACCATTGAATCATCTCTCTGGTGTAGAGCATATACAGTAGGCAGCTTGTTGACTGCTTCCCACCTGATGCACCACAGCTGCCCTTGTTGTATGACACCAAATCCATTGCAACTCATTGGACCGGAGGTAAACCACTTTCTGTCTATCACAGTAAATGGACCTTATGCCATAGTGAGTGTTATTTACTTATGAGTCCCAAGTAAGATTTTTGAGGCAAAATATAGTATTTTAATGACTTTTGATTCATCTGTTAAATTTCATTCTAAATAATTTGTCATGATAAACATAATTATGTATTTTTAAGCATTCTTAATACTAGTAACATAAATCTCCTTTCCATTTCCCTGTGATGTATAGTATCTGCAGTATCTCTTCGGCTTTCCTACTCATTTTCTAATAGAGTTATCCTACTTAAATTACTTATTTAAATGATAATATTGTAACAGCAAAGAATGATAGTATGTGAAGATAACACATGTAATGTAAATAGAACCTATCTATTAAAATTCATACTCATAAATTATGATTTCGTGTAATTATCCTAATTAGGAAAATGACAAATTATTACCTACTTCCTTATTTGTTGCCCTCTCAATAATTGTGATAATAATTGTGATACTGGTACTAAACCCGTTATTTAATAGAAATATTGTGCATTTATTTTCCCCTTTCCTGTGGAAATATTATTCTCACTAACAGAGATTTTCAGAAATTTGAATGTGAAATAAGTCCAATTACTCATGGAAAAGCACAGCATTTTAAATAATGAACGTGACAGATTACTCAGACTTTTCACTGGATTGAACAGTGGATACTGAAAATTTATACATTTATCTTGGAATTAAAAATATATATATGTAAGGGATATATATTAATATATGCATATTTCTGGGCCTTACACATATTGAATGTAGCACATAATTAATGTAATTTGTATAGGGTTTGATCCGCTCTTTTTTTAAAATCTTTTTATTGGGGCTCATACGGCTCTTATCATAAGGCTCTTATCACAGTCTGTACAACATCAATTGAGCAAAGCACCCTTATACATTCGTTGCACTCGTTATTCTCATAATTCACCTTCCGCTTGGGTTCCTGGAATCAGCTCGGTTTCCTCTTTTTCCCCCCATCCCCTTCCCTCCCTGATCCCACCCCTGGTCCCTTGATAGTTTATAAATAATTATTATATCTTATCTTACACTCCCCAGCTTCTCCCCTCACCTGCCTCCCCATTGCCCATCTCCCAGAGAGGAGGTTACACATAGATCTCCGAGATCAGTTCTCCCTTTCTACACCCCCTTCCCTCCTGGTGTCATCACTCCCACCGCTGGTGTTGAGGGGTTCATCTGTCCTAGATTCCCTGTGCCTCCAGATCCCCACTGCACTGCTGTACATCCTCGGGTATAACCAGGTCCGCAAGGTAGAATTGGGGTCATGATGATTGGGAGGGGAGGAAGCGTTCAGGAACTAGAGGAAGGTTTTTAGTTTCATTGTTGCTACACTGAACCCTGAATGACCCATCTCCTCCCTACTACCCCTCTGGAAGGGATGTCCAGCTGTCTACAGATGGGCATTGGGTCCCCATCATGTACTCCCCCTCTTTCACGGTGATGTGGTTCTCACCACCACCCCACCTTTGTTGTTGGAGACCTGGTCTCCTCTGCCCTTCACGATCACCTATGTTGGTGTGCTGCTTCCGTGTGGGCTTGGTTGCTTCTGGGCTAGATGACCGCTTGTTTGCTTTCAAGCCTTTAAGTCCCCAGACGCTATATCTCTCAGTAGCCGGGCACCATCAGCCTTCTTCACCACACTTGCTTATGCACACTTTCGTCTTCAGAGATTATGTGAGGAAGGTGATCACACAATGATTGTTTTTGTTCCTTGGTGTCTGCTACATGGTCCATTCAACAACTTGTATTCGCTTAGGCCGTGTGCTTCTTCTCTGTGGGCTTTGTTGCTTCTGACCTAGATGGCCACTTATTTGCCTTCAAGCCTTTAAGACCCCAGACACTATATCTTTTTGATAGCCGGGCACCATCAGCTTTCTTCAGCACGTTTGCTTACACACACGTCTGTGTCTTCAGTGATCATGTTGGGAAGTTGGGTATCCTGCAATGACTGTTTAGCAGGGCGAGGTGCTAGTGTATTGGGGGATTATGCATGAGGAGGCCCAATGTCCATCTGCTACCCTACTACTGAACCTGTAAATATATGCATATAAGTCTATTTCTCCCATAATCATAAATATATTTACATATGTACATGTCTGTATTTAGGCTTCTCTGTATGCACTTTGCCTCTTACTCCTTTCCTCTATTTCCTTTCGCTTTCCTCCCATCCCATTACCATGTTTAGCCTTCATTCTGGTTTCAGAAATCCCTCTCAGTTACCTTGCTCTTGGTCACTCCCTACCAGTCCTCCCCTCCCCTCCCTCCTCTGGTATTGAACCACTCGCTGTTCCCTTGTCCCTGTGTTGGGCAACACCTCCTCCCTTCCCCTACCTCCCATGCTCTCATGTCCCTCCAGGACCGTTGGTCCTGTTGTTTTCTCTTCTCATTATTTGTCCAGCCTATCTTGTCTAGGTGGACCTGCTGACATAGTAATATGTGCATACTAATGCAGATGACTTTGATAGCACCCAAGTGGCACATAAAAACACGGCTTTGACAGAAGCGACATTGACATGCTGATAAGCAGAAAAGCCACTAACATACAAAATTTACAAGGTAAAAAACAAAACAAATTTAAAAAAGACAAAACAAAAAGATAGCAAATATTAAAAGAAAAATTGCTAGTAGTTCAAGGTCAGTTCATTGGCCTTTATAATTAATAAAATGATCTGTGAAGCAAGACATTTGAAATACTATGTGACATTGAGTAATTTACTCTTTTTCAACTCTCAAATGAAATACCAATTAGAATATTGAAGACATGTTATCATTAAAAGAAATAATGTGTGCCTGCAGAAGGAGTTCTCAAAAATGGCAGCTATAATGTGAAGATTTTGAGTACAACCCCTTGACTGTCATTCTTCAATTTACTTACCTTAATGCCTACATTCCATCAAATAATAAGCCAGGCTTTTACAAAATGAAGTCTTTTGTAGTAATGCATTTAGAATGAAAATCAAAAGCATTTATGAATATAGAAAACACATAATAGGAGATTATTTCCTAGATGATTTATATCAGTTAATGTGATTTTCATGTTAATTAGCTATTATGATCTCAACCACTCACCGAAGTACTCAATTACTTTTATAAATCACAGCAATACTTAACAATAAGCAACAATACTTAAGCTCTTATATGTTATGCTTTGTATTGTAAGAATTAGAGAAGTTTAACTTATATTTCAATAAAACAGTGCTAAAGATGCAAATTAAATTATCTGTGTTTACCATTTGGGAAGTTTTCCCTAACCAAAAATATCAGAAAGAGAACTTCATATTTCAGTATATTGTTGTTATTGCTGTGCACTTCTCAATCCATGGCAACTCCATTGTACCAGAGTAGAATTGTGCTCCGCAGTTTTCAATGCTGCATTCTTTCAGGAAGAGCTCTTCTGACTCAGCTAAGGCCTTCAGCTACTAATCGAAAAGTCAGAGGGTTGTACCCAACAGCCACTTTAGGACAAAGACGTGGCAGTATTTTTCTATAAAGATTTACAGCCTTGGAATCCCTAAGGGAAAATCCTACTCTGCTTTGTCAGTTAACAATGAACTGGAATTTGAAGAGACAGCAATGTATTTTATTGTTATTGACTATTATTATTTTTTAAATCTTTCAGTAGTCAATCAATGCTGTTGTCTGAGGTGCCTCTGGGTCAGTACTAACCTCCATCTAGCCTTTCAGCTGGCATCTGCCCTTTAACCATTTGGATTACAGGGTCTCCATTATGGATACTACTTAAATCAAAGGTTTGGGGTTATCTTTAAATAACCCAAAGTAATCATACTTTGTAGATAGTGTATATATTGTCTTCAACTTTATTTTCAACAAGTTAGTACAAGTTTATTTTTCTGTACACATAATTGAAAACCATGCAGTTAGTAATATGTATTTCCATTATATTTTTGAATATCCCTCAGAAAAGAGGTATTAAAATTTATTTTTAAGAATTCCTAAATAAAATCTACCACTAATTTTAAAATTCTGGATCTATTATTATTATGAAAAATATATTCACTTTATAATTTAAAAAATCAAATAATTATTCAGGTGATTGTAAGCTAAGTAGTCTTATCTGACCATTAGTTCACAAAAATTGTAAATATATAATTATAAAAAGTGAAATCTAAGAGAATCTTCTTTTTGTTAAAAATTCTTCTTTATATCACATAAATATTGTATTAATGCCAATGAAAACCTTTAAAAGGTTATTAAAATAACAGAATTCCAGGTAAAAAAGAAGAGAGAAAAGGGATCTGGTTTCCATTTATTTGAGTTGTGCTTTTGTATATAATTTGAACCTCTATGGAGTTTGTGAGCCATTCATTCAATTACACTGATACCCCAAACAAACCCTGGAGATTGTAAATCACATTAATTTTAAACACATGGGAACTAGAATAGACGGGCTTGGAATTGACTCAATGCAAATTACTTAAAATTAAAACACAATTGAAACTCAGTTGTTTAGAATTGCTAGCCTTGCTGAAAACCAGAATCAGTTACTACATTAAGGTTATTTCTATTTTATCTATTTTTGAGGTTTTTAGAATGAAAATTTTATGTGGCAGTAATTCTGACATGGAGAAAATAAGGTAATTCACTTTTTTTTTCCTGTCTTTTTTTTTTTAATTTTAACAATTTATTGGGGCTCATACAATTCTTTTCACAGTTCATATATATACATACATCAATTGTATAAAGCACATCTGTATTCACTTTTATTTACATAGATTTCTAAAAAAGTTAAAACGTAAAATTTCAGCTCTTGAAAAGAGAAATTTTACTTTGAATTGGTTGAACTAAACAGTGAATTCCAATCACACATGGATCAACCATTGCATATCTCTAATAACATATTATCTGTAATAAAATCATAATATCTATATATCTATTCATTTTTAAAAATGTCTATAGTGATAAGGTAAAGTGACTTGATTTAGTTTTAAGCTAATAATTAGACTAAAAATGCAATGTTAATAGTAAGTATGTTGTTAAATAGTAAGAATGAAAGCTATGTTGTTAAAATGAGAACATACACAAAGGTAATTTTTTATAGTATGTGCTAGGTTTTCGGAAGTCATTTACCATTCTCCATCACTGTAAAGAGTAAAGTTGTAATATGAAATATAATTATAAAGATTTTTGCGTTGTCTGTATCTGGCTCTATAACATTTGACTGTTTTATATAGCACCTAGGTTTGGGGTAAGTACCCTTATTCAGGAGTACATAAGGGCTCCTAATATTAACATTCTTACATAGGCAGTAGCGAAGTATCATGCACAGGTAAGCATGCAATCTATGTTTCTCCAAATCACTTTTACCAAAAATGATGCCATTGACACCAATCTGCCTGAAAAAGTCTATGCATGCACATTGTTGCTGGCGGCCATCAAGCTAGCCTCTGACACTGGGGTGGGGGTGGAGAGTTGGCGGGGGACACGCACAACAGAAGTGGGTCTTTGTGATCATTAGATTTCCATTGTCTGTGCTTTGGAAGTAGATTGCCAGCCTTTTCTGCCTCATCTGTCTTGGTCTAGATCTTAAAAAACACACCAAAAACCAACCCCCTGTCAATTCTGACTCACAGTGACTCTATAAATCAGGATAGAACTGTCCTTGTGAGTTTCAGAGACTGTACCTATTAATTAGAGTAAAAAGTCAGTCTTTCTCCCTCTGAGCTGGCTGGTGGTTTTGAACTGCTGACTTTGGAGATCACAGCTCAATGGATGATCACTCACACCACCAGGGCTCCTTTCCATCTATCTAGCTCTCTGTAAACTTGATCCACATTATGACAGCACGGCAACCTCCCCTGACACAGGGGTAGTGAATGAGCTTGAGTATAATGTTTGGAAATCAAACCCCAATCTCCTAACTGGAAAGAGAGAATTCTACTACTGAATAGCCTGGCCCTCCATATACACATACAGGATGTGAATATTCATACCTGAGAAAAAATGTGCTTTGAAGCCTTTTTTGGATACAGTATTGTCAGATTTGAATTCAATTCTCATGTTATTGAACTGCGACGTGATTACTTCAGGCACTTCAGCACCACAGAATTTGCCGTGCAATTTTGACTCAGAAGAAAGGCCACTCCAGATCTCCACATAGTCATATTTGCAAACCTATGACAGAAATGGATGTAGTCATCACCAGATTTGAGAATGCTAGATGATTGGAATTTATTTTTATACATCATATTTTCATATTCTCTGGTTATTGAACTGAATTTAATAGATAAGAAAAAATGAAGAAAATAGTAGATATATGAGGCAAGGCATGAAAAATAGAATTTTGCTCTATTACTAAGAATGACATGCAAATGCATACTTGTTTGTATGTGTTCATAGCATGCATCTTTCAAAATATACAAAACAAGTGATGGTCTTGGTTATTATAAGGAAAGCAGCAGCTACCTTCATATGTATATTTTTTAACTTTCAAATTTTCACTAAGAAGTACTCTTTTAATTACTGCTCACAAAAAATTATACACAATTGATACATTTAGTCTAGTAAAGAATAATCAACAGAAATAATCCTCCACATGGTAGAGGGCAAAATTGATGCTTAGAAAAGTTTACATATTTTATCAAAAAGTACACTCTTCCTGTGTAGAACTGCACTGACTCACAGCACCAGAGGTTCGCATAGACTGAGGCTGTGTCCCACAAACACTTCATTCCAAACAGACTCACACCAGTAATCACTTTCAAAGTAAACAATAGTCAGTAAAAACCACTGTTGGCCTTTGAAACATATTAAAAGTTTCTTTTAGTTAGTTGAGAACTAATTCTTAGCTTCTTTGAATTACTAAATAATTAACCTGTAGTATTGCTGCGAGGTAAACAATTAGGCTCTTATTCAGTGAGATGAGGCAAGAGTTTATATCAAAATGATATAAATTCATTCTGATTTATATCACCAAATCATCATCTGATTTATACCACCAAAATGAAAGCAATTAAGTGAATGCCAGGTATTCTTACATAATTTTATGGCCACCAACAACTATTTCCATAACACACTCTTTCAAAGTTCCTATAGGGCACATTTTAAAGAACATGTCTTGTATGAATAATCTTATTACATAATTGTGTAATTAGGAAAATTTAACAATGTATATGATTGAGCCCTAGACACAGCCTGTATTTTGCACTATATCAACTCAAATTACTTGATTCTTATATATAACTGGTTCGGTTACATATAAGGAAAATGCTTCAGGGAAAATAATTTTTTTCTATTACTTTGTTATAATTGTCATTTTTGTTCAGAAAGAATTTTAAAGCACAAAATAATGGTCCAGGACAGAGCTGTTTGCCATTGACTTTCCTTTTGATGATCAATGTAACTAATAGATTAATGCAGTTTATACCACAACTATATATTTCATAAATCTAAGTTTTGCTCAGGATTTTAATTTTATGCAACTAAGATATTAAACTATGAAAATGTACCAAATTTTGTAACATCATTCTACATGATAATGTCACTGCATATTAAAGAATTCTGGGGTATATTAGAGAGTTTTCAAAGGGTTTGTCTATGAATACTTACTATGAAAATTATGCTTTCAGAGCACAATCCTCTTTTTATACAAAACCCATCTATGATTCTTCCAGAACACAAACTTCTATTCTTATCAGAGACATCTATGTGGACCAGATGTCATCCTTGTGTAAACTAATCAGTTTAAGGGAAACCGTGAGACTAGAAATCATCCAACACCACGTTCATATCAAATCATAGACTTTTCAGGAAAACTCTCATTTTCAAAAAGCAAGGCTTATCTGAAAGCTTTCTCAAAAATACTATGCCAGTTATTTATTTCAGTTTACTATTTCCACCCATTTGAGATAATTATTGAAGAAAATAGCATTTTATGTGGATAAAGTATCATAAAAATTTAAAAATACTATTATTTACTATAAAACTTACATGAAATATAAAAATAATTTCAAAAGTCCGACTAAGCTCAAAGAGTCTATAGGTATATAAATTAAATAAACTATGTTGATCATACAAAAGACACATTTCCAAACATCCTTATTTCTAGGCTTGGCATTCCATTAGAATTTAGTATATGCTTATTAGCACATAGTCATTTTCAAATAAATGGGATATATTAAACATAGTAAGAAAATACTCCCTTTGGGAAATTTTCAATCTCACCTAAGTAGTTCAAAATATTATATAAAACACCCCCCCACACACACAAAGTCTTAAGCAACGATCTGAAAAATCACAAACAGAAATGAGCAATGAGCAATAGACAAAAAATTCAACTATAATATTATAATAATAAATGCATTCACTTTTGTTTAGCTTTTCTTTTTCATTTGGCTTTAAAATTACCAAAACATGATACGAAGAACTGTATTTCTTGTTCACTCACTTCATTGCCTTCCAGTTCAAAATACTCAAACTTCATCGAAATTCGATGTTGGGTTGGTGCGACCACTTGCCACACGCAGTTTTTGTTTGGCGGGTACTCCTTGGGCCAGCCTGGGGTGGTGATGGTGCCATTCAGTTTGGTCAGAAGGCCTCCACAAGCCGCTAGAGGAAAGGAAAGGGTATTCCTTTTTTGTTTGTTTTAAATCACACCTACTCACAATTTATAATTGATCACAAAGCACCTCAGCATTACAAATAATGCTGAAAGTTTATTTCATCATTGAAATGTAGAAATGTTCAGTCTCTGAACTATCTTTCAACTATTCTTATACTTTAGCACAAGCACTTTAACAATCTAATCTAATTTAAAAAGCAATGGAAGTTTGTAGCTCTTCATATAAGCAAAGTATTACTGTATTACAACTTTTTAGATTAGTTAAAAGTCGGGCGATGCAAAGAAAGCTGGGGCTCATTTTATATTTTAAATGACTAGACTATCTGGAGCCCAATGACTTACAGGGTTACACATTGATCTGCTAACCTTAAGGTAATTAGTTCAAACTCCCCAGGAACACTCCGGGGGAGAAAGATAGGGCTTTCTGTTTCAGTAAAGATGTATCATCTTAGAAACCTACTTGGGTATTTCTACACTTTTCTGTAGGGTCTCTATGAGTTGGAATCAAATCCATGCATATCTAGTATAGATATAGTACCTGTAAATACATGCAAATACATATGAGGGTTGTAGTGAAAATTCACAACAACATATATGGAAAAACAACAACAACACTGTCTTCAATAATAAAAAAAATCTATAGTTGATTTCCTTAAAAATTCTAGCCGGTAATATATTCAGATAAGATAATGCATTTTACTCAAAGAAACACTTAAGTAATGCATTTCAATTTTTCCCTTTTAAATATAATTCTCATAGAAATGTGCTATATATTTTTCTATTCTTATCAGAGCATCTAAATAATAAAGAAATTGACAAAATTAGGGTATTCAAAAGGCTATGAAGCAAAAATAACATTTTGCTGCAATTAATAATTTAATAATTTACTACAATTAATTAATTCCTAAGGAGTTCAAGTTACCTAAAATAGTTGGTATTTTTATTCTACATACTTCTCTCTGCATATAAGAACTCAGTGACAAGGAGTGTGAAAGAGTTTGGGTTCAACATAGGCTGTTGACAGTAAGATCAGCAATTCAACTCAACCACGTATTCTGCAAATGAGGTGATCTTCTCGTGTAAAGATTTACTGCCAAGGAAACCCTAGAAAGCAGTTCTACTTTGTCCTGTAGCATTGCTATGAATTGGAATAGACCTGATGGCAGTTGGTATGTCTGCACATATGACTATTACACATGGAGTCCACCATTAGGCTTGTCAGGAGAAAAGCCTGTCTATGTATTTCTAAAACATCAGCTGCTGAAAACCAAGTGGAATGCATTCCCACCCTGACACAGAGGATCACTACGGTAACACACGGCCACACACATCGTCCATCTGACCACAGAAGGAAGGGTTCGATTCCATAAAAGGATCCATGCAAGTCAAGCCCTACCTTCACACGTCCTTTTGTCCAGTCCCAACTCGTAGCCAGGCTCGCAAGCGCACTGATAGCTTCCCAGAGTGTTGAGGCAACGCTGTTCACAACCACCTTGGTCCGCTTTTGCACACTCATCCTCCTCTAGAAAGAGGTGAAAATTATATAGCAACTAAAGTTTGCTTGGACTATTCAGGAATACTTTTGAAGGTTAAATTTAAAGGTCTTGAGTAAACTGGGTCAACTGATTTTTTTTCCAGAAAAAAATCCAGCATCAGTTTTATAGGCCTTTATAAATAATGAACACAAATTCATGTTGCCTTGAACTAAAAATTGCATTGCATGTGAATTAAAAGAAAGAGTGGAAACCTATAGCATGGACAACTGAGATCATTTTCATAGAGATTCAATTTGTGACTTTTATCTGAGTTCAAGATTCAAACAAGGATTATTAAAACTCAGTGATATTTTTCAGGATGAAATGGAAAAAAATACCACAAATCTTTAACTTTACTTGTTAGTGCATGGTATACTGTGGTTTCCTAGATACATTTTGAAAAACAATTTAAGTGAATATCAGTACTAAGAAATGCACTGTGGTAAATATAAATTTTTTAATGAAGCAAACAAAATAAAACTTTGAAACAGGTGAACTTTTTAAAGTCAAAAGAATCAATGTTTTTATATTTTTTGTTACAAAAATGTACTATTATTCTTATAAAATACATGCAGTTTTAATTAAATATGAGAATACTATAAAATAGATGAAGCATACAAAATTATGTAAAAAACTCTTTAGGAATTTTTCAATAAAAGTTTTAACAGAGATAAGCAATATCATCTGAGAAATTATGCATCTACAAAATAATAGGCATTTTAATAAATACATTTTAAAATCTCACATAAGAGACTTTTAATAGCATATTTCTTTTATTGTGAAATATCGCACATATAGAGAAGGTAAAACGTGTAAGTATAGATTTCATAAAATGCTTTACTGCATATGATATTTTGCTATACAAAATATTACAACACACAGGAAAAAAACCAACGTTCTCTGTTTTATAATTTTATATGGCTAATGTAAAGTAATTTTCAGGGAAAATCTATTACATAACGATATACAATATACACATATATGAGAGAGGGCACACCCTCAAGATGGAATCCCCCTTCAAAGGCATGTATTTAAAACTTTTTTTAGAAAACAAATTTATCTGCATTATACTTAGTACATTTGTCAAATCAGTGATCCTATCCCTGGAAACATTTTTCAAACTCATCTGTTTGAATGGCTGGCAGCACCTCCCTCATATTCTTCTTTGCCTCATCTACATCGTTGTCAAAACAGAGTCCTTTGATGTCCCTCGTCATTTGTGGAAACAAAAAGAAGTCGCATATGTGAGCTCAGATGAGTCAAGAGCGTGGGACAGGAGAGACATGTTGTTTTTTGCAAAACACTGGCACACCGAGATGGCTGCGTGGTAAGTACATTGTCATGGTGGCAAAACCAGTCCCCATCTGGCACAAGTTAGGCCTTTTTTTGGTTACATACTTAGTTATCTTGTCAGAACCTCTAAATAGAAAGCTTGATTAACAATCTGACATAGTAAAAGGAACTCCAAATGCACTATCCCCTCACATTATAAAACAAAACGAACTCCAAATGCACTATCTCCTCACATTAACTAAAAACAATGGAAAAAATGAGCGTTGTCTTGCTCTTTGATTTCCCCTGACAAGCGGTTTGGGGGCAAGGTGACAATGACGTCTTCCACTGCCTTGATCGATGTTTGCTTTCAGGGTCTTAAAGCACCAGCATTGACCATGGATAAAATGTCCGTGCCGCTTCCAACCTGTTCTTTCAGAGCACAGCATGTTTCCACTGGATGCGCTTTTTCCTGATCAATCAGAACATGAGGCCCCAATCTCACGGCCACCCTTCTTTGCTCTCAAATCTTCTGTTAAAATTCACAGAACTGAAGTCCATGATAGTCCATGTAACTTCCCCATACCTTCAGTGCTCAATGGGTGATCTTTGAGGACAAGGGCTTGAATTTTGTCAACATTTTTGTCCATTTAGGAAGTTGATGGACATCCAGAATGAGACTTGTTATCAATCGACATTTCAACATTTTTGAAATGAGGAAACTGCTTGTTCACTTGAGAGTTTTCTATAGTGCTGTCCTTGTAAAATGTGTTCCACATCACAACAGTTTCTGTAGCATTTTTCCCAAGTAGGAAACAAATTTCACAGTTGCACACTGTTCTGTTAAATCGGCCATCACAATCAATGAGGTTCAAACAAAACTGCTTTTAAGAAAAAAATTTTTGATAGCTGGGCTCCATCAGCTTTTTCCTCCCCATTTGCTTATGCACCGGCTTTGTCTTCAGCAATTTTGTCAGGAAAGTGAGCATCATGGAATGCCAGTTTAATAGAACAAAGTATTCTTACATTGAGGGAATACTTGAGTGTAGGGCCAATGTCCATCTGTTTCCGCGATACTAAATCTATAAATATATGCACATAGATCTATTTCCCCATCCTCATATTTAAATATATTTACATATGTACATGCCTTTTTTAAAACCTCTATAAATGCCTTTGCCTCCTACCTCTTTCCTCTATTTCCTTTGATTTTCCTTTCCTCTTGTCCCCCTATCATGTGCAGCCTGCATTTGGGTTTCAAAGATATAGCATCTGGGGTCTTAAAGACTTGAAGGTAAACAAGCGGGCATCTAGCTCAGAAGCAGCAAAACCCACATGGAAGAAGCACACCAGCCTGTGCGATCACCAGGTGCCGAAGGTATCAAAGAACAAAAAACATAAGAACAAAAAATCATATCATTGTGTGCTTGTCTCCCCGTTACGATCACTGAAGACAAATGGGTGCATAAGCAAATGTGGTGAAGGAAGCTGATGGTGCATGGTTATCAAAAGATATAGCATCTGGGGTCTTACAGCGGGCATCTAGCTCAGAGCAGCAAAGCCAACATAGAAGAAGCACACCAGCCTGTGCGATCATGAGGTGTCATCAGGTGTCAAAGAACCAATAAATCAAATCATTGTGAATGAGGGGGAGTGCAGAGTGGGAACCCAAAGCCCATCTGTAGGCAACTGGACATCCCTTACAGAAGGGTCGCAGGAGATGAGCCAGTCAGGGTGCATTGTAATGATGATGAAATATATAACTTTCCTCTAGTTCCTAAAGGCTTCCTCCACCCTCCCACCCCCACTCCCCATCATGATCTGAATTCTCCCTTGCAAGTCTGGCTAGACCAGAGGATGTACACTGGTACAGATAGATAGGAACTGGAAACACAGAGAATCCAGGGTGGATGATCCCTTCAGGACCAGTGGTGAAAGTGGTGTTATCAGGAGGGTGGGGTTGAGAGGAGGAACCAGTTACAAGGATCTGCATATAACCTCCTCCCTGGGGGACAGACAACAGAAAAGTGAGTGAAGGGAGATGTTGACAGTGTAAGATATGACAAAATAATAATTTATACATTATCAAGGGTTCATGTGGGAGGGGGCGAGGAGAGGGAATGTGGGAAATGAGGAGCTGATGCCAAGGGCTTAAGTGAGAGAGCAAATGTTTTGAGAATGATGACAACAAATGTACAAATGTGCTTGACACAATTGATGTATGTATGGATTGTGACAAGAGCTGTATGAACCCCTAATAAAATGATTTTTAAAAAAATAAAAGAAAAATATTCACTGTGACCAGACAGAACCTTCACAGGTGATGCCACTGGGTGCACTAACTCAGAGTGAGTTGCTGGATGCTGCCTAGTGAGGAAAATGCCTGCTGCTATGGAAGTTCCACCCAGCAGAGCTTTCCGAGGGGTACCCCCTCATGTATATGTTCATATATAACATTTTAAGTTAGAAAAATGCTTAAATGCATTTCTCTTTCTAAATTCTGAAATAACAATCCAAACCACATTTCATTTTATTGCAACTTACAGGAAATTGTATTTGCTGTTTTCATAAAATAATGATTCTACAGAGACACAGTTAGCATATTGGCCATGCATTTTCTGAGAGCGTAGCTGCCGTTACTGTGGCCCTGTAGTGCTTGCCCACCAGGCTGCTAACCGCGAGGCCAGCCGGAGGAAGACGAGAGTTGCACTCTCACCAGCTCCCAGGAAGAGGTCTACTCCATCCTGCGGGCTAGCCCTGAGGCGGAATGCAGTCAATATATGCCCTATACTACGTCTCGACATCAATAATAAATTCCCAATCGGGGCATGAGCACAAATACAAATTTAGTGATGGTATGGAAAATGGAAGGTGGTCAGTAGACATTCTTTGTGAAGAAAAATACCTTTGATATCAGCATATTCTGCCAGGGAGGTTACACTGTAAGAGTTGGTTTAGAAAATCCATGTGTTGGAAATAAACTGAAAAACTATGCATCAGTAAGCCAATTTTTGCTTGTGAATTCTTGGTTAATTGTGATGTTTTCCCTATTCAAACTCCTCTTTTTGTGTTGTGCTATTTTGAGTGTTTGATAAATACTGATGTTAGAGTTTCAGATACCACAATCCATCTAACAGGTTTTTAATTTTAAAAATCTCCTAAATATCCTTATAAACTTTGCATTCTTAAGATTCCAACACTTTAGTTCGGCTTTCAATGAAACGTAAACATCACAATAACCTCTTAAAAAGAAAACCTCACATTTATAAATTATTTCAAATTTACCTTTAAAAAAGGTAGCAGCAAACCCAGCTTTGTTTACAGTTCCATCAGAAACAAACTTCATCCACAGGGTATTGGCGGTAGACCTTATATCTTCAGGTTTATCATAACCACAGAAACGCCCTATTAAAGGACTATTTCCGCTGCTTCCATCTCGAACTTCTAAGTAGTCATAGGCACAGTTATCATGTCTCTCAATCTGTAAGAGTATAAATATCTGACATTTTAGATAAACCTTTTCATAAAAAAGATTAGAATGTTTTCTCAATGCTCTAGTGACATGTTAATAAAAGAGTATGCATATGAAATGGGTGCATTTCTCATGACAGTACATGAGCCATAGCTATGATAAACATAAATAAAGGATAAATTAGTCTAGTAAGTAGAAAAAATGAAAAGTACTCATGTGCACACATGGGGCAAGATCAACAGAAGTTAACTGTCTTAAAAAATGGAGAAGGTAAAATGCAAGTAATGTGTTTTTTCTGTATATAGAGATGAAGAAAATATAAAAAATTTATTTACAAAAAAAAACAGAATAAGATATGGTTTAAGTAATGTATATTTTTCTTTGAAATATTATAAAAAGAATCATAATTATTATTTTATTCCAAGAGAAGCTGGATTTAAATTATGTTAAGTATAGCACTGTTTTAGGCTATCTCCTTATAAAAAGAAAATCAAACATGGGATTATGTTTCTTCTTGGATTATGAAATTATTTATCTATAATTAGCATAAATTTGCACAGAAAAATTCAAATCGCCGCCATTGAGTTGATTCCAACTCATAGCAACCTGATAGAACAAGGTAGCACTGGCCCTGTGGATTCGTGAGACTGTCACCTTGGATGGCATTAGAAAGCCTCCTCTTTCTCCCACAATTAAGCAGAGGTTCCTGTACTGTGGGATCAGCTGGGCTTCCCCCTCTCATGGTACCATGGCCTAGCATGGGTAAGCCCTTTTACCTAAGCCACAGGTTGGCAAACTGTGGCTCTTTTAGCACATCCATGTGGCTCTGAAGTAAAATTGAAAATGAAAATATGACTATCATAGTTTCATTTATAATACCACTTTTAAATTTCCTTATTTGTAAACATATATTTATAGCTTTTGGAAAAAATTGTCAATTCTTGTGCAGGGACAGGATCCATCTGAAAAGGTTGGTGCCTAACCAATAGCTCAGAGGAACTTAATTGCTTTTCTTAACAAAGTGCAAATATCGGGTCAACTTATTGATCTACAAAAAAGTATGTAGACTTATGTTTTTGTCTGATGGACCTATGTTTTGCCTCTCAACTTACATTAAAAAGCAAAATAGACCAATATTAGCTATAAATTCTTAAGATGATACAAAAATTCACAAATGAAATTCATATGTTTGTTACCTAGAGAGTAACAGAGTCAGCTAGCTATGACGTTTTAACAACGTGAACTGCATATTACAAAGTTGACTAAGAAGAACCGATCTCTGTAGTTAATAAAGATAATTTTAAAGAAACAGAAAAAGTATGTGGTCAACTATCTTTCAAAGTGTAATTCGACAACTACATGCTGACAATTCAACATTAGTCCAAACTAATATCAGGCAATATGAAGGGGCTTCAAAAAATTCATTGACAAATTCCATTATCTTTTAGTTCCACTTTTCAATAAACCTTTTGAAGCCCCCTCTGTGGGAAACAGGAAGGGCCCGGAAGAAAGTGGATGCGTTCAGCTTCCAGCACCTGTGACCACAGGTCCAGGCATTGCAGCCCGAGGAGAGGCATGCCTTCACAGTCAGAGAAAATGGAAAGAGCCAAACGCACATATTCTTCAGGAGGATGTTTCTCCACATCTATATATAGAGGCAGTCTCCTACAGATGCCTGGCTCCTCACATGCACTGTGAAAGGATGCTTATCTCTAAGACAATTTGCTCCTTTTGTCTCTTGTTCTCAAGAAGTGATTCACACCATTTGTCTCTTGCATGCCAGGGCTCCTTTGGAAGTGCTCCCTAGAGAGCTCAGAACATTCGAGATGAACACGTTGTCTATGTTACTGTGTGTGTATAAACTAGAGGCTCTGTACTAAATGCAGGTCTAGTACTATGAGACAGGGCGTTGATATAGCAAAATCTCATTTGTCGGCCACCACTCTTGGTACAGCTGTCTTCTGCTTCCTCCGGCACCAGGTGTTTTCCAGCTACGTCCTCAGGTTACAAGTGTGTCTGAGGTAGGGTCCAGTTCACCCAGTGGGCTTCCGGTATGGGGCCTCACACATGCTCCTTTGTTGGCTCCCCCACAAGCAGGATTCAGCGTGTCAGTGTCCTATGGCACCCAGGCTGGGTTCCCGGGATACCCCCAAATGCCCTAGGACAGTTCTTGAAAGCTGCTTCCATGTGCATTGATTATTCAGAAGAATGAAACCTTTGGCAATTTCATGTACTTTGTCATTTTTTTAGGATGCTGTTTAAATCATTGTCTTTTTGTTCAGATGTAATCCACACTGAATATATACTCTTTGATCTCCAACTATAAGTACTTCAATTTGTCTTCCTTTCTGGCATTGGCAGTTGTGTAATCAGCATATCTCAGATTGTTAATGAGCCTTCCTCCAATCTTGATATGATATTCATCTTCATGTAGCCCAGTTTCTGTTTATTTTTTCAGCAAAAAATATGAATATGTAATATGAAAGAATACAAACTTCCATATGCACTATTTCAAACTGCATAGTGTCTTTTGTTTTTGTTTATCCCCCAGTGACTGCTACTTGATACATGTACATAGTTTACATGCACACTTTTGAGTGTTCTGCAATTCCCTTTCTTCACAATGGCATCTAGGTGTTGTTGCTATCAAATCAGTCAAATGTTTTCCTATCGCTGAAATAACACAGACATGTTTCTAGTTACCAGTCTTTGCTCTCAGCCAAGATCCTGAGTTACTTTCCCATTGTGCAACATTTTCTACACTTATATCAAATTAATGAATCCATCTCCAATTGCATCAATTAATATAAGGAATCAAAAGAAATAGATATGGTTGAACCTATAAAGTTGCTAGGTATCCTTGTATACAAGATCCATCTGATACCAGCAATAATGTATTTCATTATACACTCTCTTCTAAATCTGATTTGGTTTTTTTAAAACTTTGTTTTGAATTTTATGTAGGTTTATGGATTGTATCATCGGTTATAAATACACATATACAACTCTCATCTTTCAAATCTCCTTATATCTGTGGACCTAATACCATTCTCCCCAACACCTATTCAGCCTATATACATTAAAAATACCGCTTATTCTGCTTTCTCCCAGTGTTTCCCATTTTCATTCTCCTTCTTTCCTCACTCTCTGGACCTTGATTTTGGGTACATCCTGCCTTTTTGATCTTAAAATGGTCGATTATTTTACCATGCATGGGGGTTCAGTTTCAGACCTGAAGGATGGATGATTAAGGGCCATAGACTCGTTCAGAATAGTAAGCCTGGTCTCTTTTATCATGTTGACGATTGTTCCAGAGGTTTCTCCACTTGATACAGGGCCTTCTGATGTAATCCTTTCAGAGCAGTTAGTAGTGGCAGCTACTAGGGAACCATCTAGTGCTACTTTCAGGGTGGTGGCAAACTGATGTGTGCATGTTCATTCATCTACTTGTTTCCATTTCTTTCAAGTCCCATCACTCATCTTTCTTCCATCTGGGAAGAGACCAATGGTTGCCTTTCAGATGCTGCCCACAAGCTGTTACATGTCCAGTCACAACCCAAGTAGGATGTGATGTCTCTATGTTGTGTCAATTAACCTTGGTTTCCCCCGAAACTCTAGTTCTGATGCCCCAGGCCCAGAAACTCATCCCTTCAAGGAGTTTGGCTGTCTCAGCAGTATCCGTAACTTTGACCCCTTAATGCTCCACCACACTCATGGTTATATTAGCAGCAATAATAAATACAAATATACAACTATAATTCTTTCAAATCTCCTGATATCACGGATTATGATCAGAGATGTAAGAGCCCCCAATAAAAGTATTTTTTTAAAAAGAACAAAAAGAGAGGGGTGTGAGTAAAAGAGTAGTGGAGAAGAGAGACCACAGCCTCTGCCCAAGTAAAATGCCCTTTAAGATGTAAACACTGACACTATGTATGCATATATATTATGACTAGAGCTGCATGAACTCCCAATAAAATGACTTTTTAAAAAAATCTCCTTATATCTGTGGCTATAATCCCACTCTCCCCCAACATCTGGTCAGCCTATATGCATCTTCAAGTGTCGTAGGTCACCCCATTGCAGGATTATGTACATAAGACCATTTGTCACTGTTGCCTTAAACACTTCCAAATCTTCCAATGGCTTGCCTTGTCTCCATCATCTTTTAACCAACCTTGTTGGTTGTATATTGTTGTATATTGTCTTCTGTCAATCCCTTGTCTATGCACAATTACAGCTATTCGGGGAATAGCTTTGGAATACTTTGTTATGAGGTGATATTAGCATTATTGTCTAGTTTCAATATGGTTTGATCCCATGTCTTTGGTATGGGCACACATATGTATTGCTTCTAGTCAGGTGGGGTTTTTACATGGCTGAGTCACAGCTTTCAGTGCTGCACCTCTTGTCAAAGCATCTCAATTGGCTTTTTAACAATTTCTGAAACCTCTTTTTTTTTTGTGCCAGTCCTCTTAATGCATCTCTGAGCCACTTATCTTAAGTGGTTTTTGATCATATGTTAGCTCGAGAAATGGTTACATGTTAACCAATTCTTTTTAATACAATGACTCAGAGTACTCTCCCCATTTTTGCTGGTTTCTGAATCTTTCTATTTTTAACCCATTAAGAAACTTGCCATATGACATCTCAAGAATACATTTGTTCTCTACTTTGATGAACGACGATCATTTTTTCCCATTTTGTTTTAAAACTCCAGGTATTTCCACATTTCATTACACGTCCCCTCGTGTTCTTGGGCTGTCCATTGAAATCCCGTGTTAACCTCTTCTGCTACAGCATTTTTGTGTTAACCTGAGCTACTCCTCACTCAAGAAAATGTTTCAGATTTTCCTTTGACATTCATTGTTGTCTTTCCCTTTAATGTCATTTTAATTACTTTTTACTTTCTTTGTGTATAATGCTCTTGATGGCACCTCACAAATATACCAGTCTTCCATCACTAGCACTTACTGCATGAAATCTATTATTGAGAAGGCTCTTAGTTTCAGGCAAGATATAGCCAATGCATACTTGGCTCTTGTTACCTTCCCATCATTTTCTTTAGCGTCAATTTGAACTTGGATATGAGAAGTTGATTGGTCTGCTCCACACTTAGCCTCTGGCTTTGCCTTGACTGATATTAATGAGTTTCTTGATTTTCCCTTACCAAAGATGTAGTCTATTCAATTCCTATATAAAATATCTGATGATGTCCAGATGCACAGTTGTGCTTCACATTGTTTAAAAATGTGTCCATAATGAAGAAGTTATTGGTCAAGTAGAACTCTATCATCCAACCTCTGGCATCATTCTTTTTTTGTTTGTTTTTTTAACATTTTATTAGGGGCTCATACAAGTCTTATCACAATGCATACATACACATACATCAATTGTATAAAGCACATCTGTACATTCTTTGCCCCAATCATTCTCAAAGCATTTGCTCTCAACTTAAGCCCTTCGCATCAGGTCCTCTTTATTTTTTCCCCTCCCTCCCTGCGCCCCATTCCCTCATGAGCCCTTGATAATTTATAGATTATTATTTTGTCAAATCTTGCCCTATCCGGCATCTCCCTTCACCCCCTTCTCTGTTGTCCGTCCCCCAGGGAGGAGGTCACATGTAGATCCTTATAATCAGCTCCCCCTTTCCAAACCACTCACCCTCTACTCTCCCAGTATCGTCCCTCACACCCCTGGTCCTGAAGGTATCATCCACCCTGGATTCCCTGTGCCTCCAGCTCCTATATGCATCAGTGTACAATCTCTGCTCTATCCAGTCTTGCAAGGTAGAATTCGGATCATGGTAGTTGGGGGTAGGTAGCATCCAGGATCTGGGGAAAAGCTGTATTCTTCATAGGTGCTACATCACACTCTGACTGACTCATCTCCTCCCCTAGACCCCTCTGTGAGGGGTCTCCAGTGGCCGACAAATGGGCTTTGGGTCTCTACTCTGCACTTCCCCCTTCATTCACTATGTTTGTTTGTTTTTTTGGATAATGCCTTATACCTGATCCCTTTGGCACCTCGTAGTGCTTCTTCCATGTGGGCTTTGTTGCTTCTGATCTAGATGGCCACTTGTTCATCTTCAAGCCTTTAAGACCCCAGACACTATCTCTTTTGATAGCCGGGCACCATCAGCCTTCTTCACCACATTTGCTTGTTCACCCGCTTTGGCTTCAGCAGTTGTGTCGGGAGGGTGAGCATCATAGAGTTCTGGCATCATTCTTATAAGCAAGACCACATTTTCCAACTACTAATTATTATATTGCATTTCTAACTTTTACGCCCTAATCACCAAAACCAGTTTCTTTATCATTGGTAGACATGCTTTTTGTTTGTAAATTTAAATAAGAGTCAATTTAACTGGCCTTCCTTGTAGGATTGTATGTCAAGATAGCTCTTGACATGTTCTTTTTAACCCTGCATTCCACTTAGCCTACATTTGTGCTCCATCTACTGAGGAGGCATGAAAGTGAGCTCAAATGAAAGTCTGAATTACTTTGTCAGTTTTGTAACATTCTCTTCATGTTTCTAAAACTATTTCATCAATTAATAGAGAGAATAGATAGAAATATATATGTTTGAAGCTAAAAATAGGCAAGTTATTTGATATCTTAATAGACTTAACCTCCATGAGAAAATGAAAGCTAAATTTGATTAATAAAAATCAAAATGAAAAAAAAAGATGTTTCTTCCCCAGTTAGTGTGGACAGTTTATAGAGCTGAAAACTGAATGCGATGTCATGAATAATTACACACATAATAAATATGTGTTGATCATGATAATTCTGATTTATTACACACTCTAAGGTAATCAAAGCAAAAATCACATGTTAATATGGCAGATTTATTATTATATAAACAGAGATCTAGTTTGTGTGTATAGAAAGTGAAATGAAAATGACAGTTTTTTTACTTTCAGGAAACTGATATTTAGTTGATTGTGAAAGGAGATCCATATATGAATCGATGGAAAATCAAATTCAGAGAGACTGTAATTGAAGAGCAATAAGTGAGAAATACTACATTTCCTTACTGATGACCATGCTATTAATGGTAGGTGTGAGGATAACTATAGAATAGGTGCATGTGATAGCTATTTAGAAAGAAATGCTATCAATTAGCTTAATCTAAAGTGGTTGCTAACCCCTTATATCAAAACTGCAAACCAGGTGCTGGCCTTTGTGGTCCTTGTGCGGGTGAGTGCTGTAAAAATGAAGGACAGTCAGCCTGGAGGAAGGAACTCGGCCTGGCCTAGAACTCACTCACATGCCTTGACTTTATTTTACAACTATATTCCCAAATAAATATAACACTGCAAAGGCTTCTACTGCTCCTTCTAATTCTTTGTTAAAAAGTCCTAAAAACTTTCAAATTTCTAGGTAATATTTTCAAGAAAAGCTCTACCTTGACCATTCAATTATACTAAAAATATAATTAATGTAACTAATTATATAAATGGTGACATTTTTACATATGATATAATTTAAAATGGCTACACTTGAAAGAATAATAAAGCAATCATTTGCTTTGAAGGAAATGTACAACTATGACTAATGAAAAAAAACCATGATTTCTCATTCAATTAAAGATAAAATTAACTAATAATAACAAAAATGCAATATCTAAGGAATGACACTACTACAAAAGTGGTTTGGAATAAAAAAGGGGGAAAACACACATATTATTCTAACAATATTATAGTCATATGTAATATTTTAGTGGTTATATTATTTGATATTTAATTTATGTAAATGATAGAGCCTTATAATACCACATATGAAAAGACAATTAATATAAACACTCATGTGGAAATAATTGCAAGCATAGATCAGCATTAAGTTTAGTGTTGTGTGCAAGCTACATTTAATATTGCCCCTTCCTTTCCCCTCCGCTACTAAGCAGAGTCAACTCCATGGTAATGGGGTTCATAATACAAATGTTTTCCATTTGAACACCTTCTAAGGCTAGCTGATATACACTTATTATAAATAGTTGAACACAGCAGAGAATAAAATAGGCATAGTTCCTAACTGATACACATGTAACAATGAAACAAATGAATTATATAACAATCAAGTCAATCATAACGTTGGGTAAACTCTGGTTGCAGGGTAGATTATGAGTCGAGCTGCTAACTTAAAGGTCAGCAGTTCAAACCAACTGGTGACTCTGCAGGTAACAGATGATGCTTCCTGCTCTTAAAGATTTTAGTTCTTGTGAATCCCAAGGGGTAGTTCTGCGGTGCCCTTTAGGGTCTCTAGGTGGCTAGCAGTGAGTTTGGTGTGTGGTCCGGCTTGGGCAAATTTACTTAAGCTTACAAGTGATAAAACTTTAGAGCAGAATTGGAGCCTAAAACTTCATTCCTGGATAACTACTTAATTTTCTCTTTGATAGTCATTAACCAATGCATATTATTAACTCCTTAAATTATTTATTATATGGAAAGGGTGTTGCGTACTTTAAGTTGTTAATTAATATCTCCATGTCTTACATACTTAATTCACTAACAAACACTAGTCTATCTTAAACGAATGTAAATAATTAAAGGAATTGAAAGATTACTTCCAGTCAGACATTCCAGCAAATATTCAGGAAAATGGGGGTTAGGGGGCCGGGCACTGAATCCAGTGTAGAGTGCTACAGCTTATAGTAATGATGGTTAAGATCATCTCTGGTTTTCATAAGAAATGGAACACCAAATTAGAATGAGTAGAAATGTTTAAAAGTTTCTCCAAGTTACTTATACACACAAATTAAACATAAACAAGCCCTGTGCTTTCTTCACTTCTTTCTAGCTTTATTGAATTTCTTGGAAGTTGTTACTGTAAGCATTTTTCACCCTTTCACACTTTTCCTCTTCTGTAGGTCAGCATGCTTGAAGTTCTCAAGTAGTCTGACTAGAGCCGTGGTCCTCACCTTCCTCGTGCCACGACCCTTTCAGACAGTTCCTCATGTTGTGGTGACCCCAACCATAAACTTATTTTCATTGCTACTTCATACCTATAATTCTGCTACTGGTATAAATCAGGTAACTCCTGTGAAAGGGTCATTCAACCCCTAAAAGGGCTGCAACCCACAGGTTAAGAACCGCTGTACTAGAGACTTTTTGGAGCCCATGGGAATTGTACAAAGTTGGAAGGTTGGAGGTTTGAGTTCTTCTAGAGGTATTTTAGAAACAAGGGCCTGGTAATCTACTTGTAAAAATAAGTTATGGTGATGTAGTGATTATGTACTGGGTTGTGATCTAAAAGGCCAGCAGCTCAAAAGCACCAGCTGCTCTGCGGGAGAAAGATGGAGCCTTCTACTCTCGAAAGAAGTTACAGTTGTAGAAAATCATACGGGTAATTCTATCCTGTCCTATAGGGCCACTGCGAGTCAGCAATGACTCAATGGCAGAGAGTTTGGGTTTTTTATACATATATGTATATAAATATGCACACATACATATACATATAAGTATACACACAATCACATGTGTATACATATCCCGCATCTCCATGTGTGTATACTGTTTAACATTTACTTCTAGGATTCCAGGTGAATGCTATACAGTCACTTTCCATACATAGAAAATATAAGTGGTATGACAAGACATCTCTACATTTCTTGTCTCCTAATATCTTCTACTAGAAACCGAAGTTCTCTAATCTAAATTCACTACAATGCACCAGGTCTTCTATAACCCAAATCCTCCTTTATCATCAAGCTTATTCCCCTCTGCATAGAAACTCAGTATGTTTTAAAAAAAACAGGTATATGGTTTTGCACTCAACCAACCACAGTACAATCACACCATTTTCACATAGAATCCACCCACCTATCCCTTCTTTCAATTATCAAGTATTCATAGAGCATAAACCTATACTAGAAATACAGTGAGCAGTAAGATATAACTTCCCTATCAGGTTTGTGTCCATATTCCAGGGGCTGAAATAAGCAATAGCTATGTAAGCCAATACCCAAAATGTAAGTTACAATAGTGGAGAAGGTAATGAACTAAAATCGACTTTTTGTAGTGATGAACTAAGACTAATGTGGGTAAGCAGCATATTTAAAAACATTTAGGCAAGGAATTTGTGAAGAGGTATTGATTAGCAGAGTTCAGCAGTGATCTTAATGAAATGAGAGATCAAAAAAGATCTTGAAGTAAAGGAATGTCCAGGGCATTCTTGAGGAAGGGAAAGAAACACCAGAACCGTGAACGAGGAAAGAGCCGAAGCTTGGTCAGTGGTTAATTTGAAAATTGCATAGGCCTATGGGAATTGAGTCTACACCTTATTTTAGCTGGGAATGAAAATCCATGGAAGGCTCTATGTACAACAGTGGTAAGAGCTAATAGACATTATGAAAGCACGACTCTGGTCATTGTGTGGAAAACACACAGGAAACGTGGGTCAACATCAGACACCACTAGCCATTGGTCAGTCAAAGAGAGAAGGAACATGGAAGGAACAAAAATTCTGCTCAAGACGTTGGTAAGAAATGATCATGTGCAGGCTATATTTTAAAGTCAAAGTAGATGAAATATGTACATAGGTTGGTTGCAATGTGTAAGAAGAAGTGTGCAGTTAGCTCCAGCAAGTACTGCCATAGGGGAGACCAAAGCAGAGTGGTGGCTACACAGCACGACAGGGGATCGTAAGTTTAGTTTTGTCATTTTAAACTGAGAGCCTATAAGTTATTCATTTATGAGCAGAATATAAAGAAGGTGGAAACGCAGCAAAGGCAGTAAAGAAAAATGCCACAATTGCTTCTTCAGTTTATTTGAAGAAATGAAAAGTAAGGAACGGACACTAGAAAGAATTAAATCCACTGTCAGAAAACTTACGACGAGACCTTTCCCCAGTTCCAAGGCATAGTGATTATTTCTGATAGGAGCTTCAATAGGTTTGTGGAAAAGTGGAATGAAAGATAATGGATTTTTTTCTATGAATTCACTGGAAGCTTCTTGTATTTTTTCCATTCAATCAATAAATAGGTATGAATGTAAATGTTTCAAATTTCTGTGCTATCCTATTTTAAAAAGAATATCAATATGGCTATATTGATAAATCAGGAATAAAACCAAAAAAGCCAGTAAAATGGGAAATTACATTAATTTATTCTTAAATTGATAAACCGAGTGTATTCTCTGCCATCACTCTGTGTGAGGAAACTCCATATAACTTTAAATTTATGCTGAAAGAAGATAATAACTTAATTCACAAAGCACAGAATATCACAAAACATAGAAAATGCCACCATTGCATAGATATTTTTTCAATTAGTTTTGTCTGAGTAAGTAAAATTTTCCAATTTGAATTTACTTTTAACCAAAAACTTTGTCTATTTGAAATATGATTATAATCTTATCAATCCATTAAAATAATAAATTGAAAGTGAATTTGTAGTCATTAAACTTAAGACTGAGACTCCCCAGTGTGAGAAGAAGCAGATTAATACCCTAAGGGATAGATCTTCCAATATTTAGAAATTCAATGTTCTCATAAATAATTTCTCCTTCCTCTGGAAATCTGTACTTGAAAAAGAAATCTGTCCTTAAAAAAGGGTTTAATGTTCTTTCTTGTGTACAGGACTCCTGGTATAATTGATTATGCACTGGACTGCTAAGTACAAGGTCAGCAGTTTAAACCTATCAGTCACTCCAAGATAGAAAGATGAGGTTGTCCACACCTGTGAAGATTTGCAGTATCTGAAACTCTAAGGCAAAGTTCTCTGCACTGTAGGGGATGTTGTGAGTTGGAATTGAATAGACAGATTTGGTTTGGATTTTGTTTATAGTCCTGTAGCTTAGCTTCCATTTGGCATCACTTTTCTTCCCCTTGGAAGATTATTTCTGAGTCTGCACTGATACTGCTTAGCTAGAAGCACCTTGAATAACCACTACGCAAATCCTTACATCTGAGACACAGTGGCCTGGAACTACCATATACTCACTAGTTTAAAGCTGTCCTTGCTTCATTAGGACCTCTATCAATCTTCTAGGCTTTGCTTTGCTGTTGTGAATGAATACTATTGGAAGATTTGCCCTATCACTACCTCCATTGTTTGTATAAATAGTGTCCCATCTTTGAGTCTAATCTGCACAAATCAACAATTCGTGTATTGCAGTTCATAGCAGGTCTATACTCATACAATTTCCCTTTCTCTACAGTGTTTTAAATTCTATATCATTAGTTAAATTAATGACACTACCAATGCATAGTGTTAACCCATTGGGCTGCTAGCTGCAAGATTAGTGATTGAAAACCACCAGCCAGCTCTACGGAGGAAGGATGAGGGTTTCTACTCTTGTGAAGATGTGCAAGATCGAGACTCAGAGGAGCAGTTTTATCCTGCCATTTAGGGTCGCCATGAGTCAGCAATGAATTGACAGCAGTGGAAGTCATGCCCTTGGGGGATGATTGGTAATGTGCTCTAACATTAAATGACAAAGATGCCTCTAAGGTAAATCAGAGACATATATAAATAGCAGATGTAAGAATGGATTTTGAGATTGACACTTACCCCAATTCTAACCCCAGTCTAAGAACAATTCATTTTCTATAGCATGAATTTGCTTGATACTCACCCTCATGAAGATATCCCTGAAGATACGGGTGCCGTGGAAAAGTGTAACGAGAAAACTAGATGGCGCCCAACTATCAGAAAGAATAACATCAGGGGTCTTAAAGATGAGGAATCAATTATTTTCACATGGAAGAAGCACACTAGACTGTGCGATCCAAGGACTGTAAATAATATAATCCAAATCAAAAGGAGGGAATGGTATCAGAGCGTAAATTGCGAACACCTGATTTTCAGAAGGTTGTGGGTAACAGTGGAAACCCAAGATCCATTTGCAAGGTCCACACATGGATTAATTCTCCTGTGCACCCTCTGCTCCTAGCTGAAGGACGGAAACAACTCTGTGTCAGACAACGAGCATGGCGAAGTTGAGCAGATAGATACACTTACGTTCAAATGTAATTTCTGGTCATTTGATCTCCCTTTTGACGCATTTTAAAGCTGTTTCTGTTTTTGTTCTTTTTTAAAGGGGAGAGGGGTGCCTGTGGATAAAGCCCTGAGTGAACCTCCTCTGACCCTAGACCAGGGATGTGAATAGCCTTCCTATCACATAGGATGCATTGAAAACTGGATCACTGCAGATGTAGTTAGGCTAAAATGTAGCGCCCTACCATTTGATTTCCCTTATGATTCATTTAAATTGGTTCTAGTTTTTAAATATGCTTTGCTTTCTTTCAATTGAGGCTTTTATCCATTTTACTTAGTTATTGTTAGTATTTCTTAAATATTTTTCTGTATGTGAAGTCCAGGATAGATAAGTCTATAGAGACAGTAACTGGGTTAATGGTTCTTGGGGGTACAGCAAGGGAGGTTGAGGGGGACTAGGGAGCTAATAAAGATGAGTACAAGAATGAAGAAAATGTTCTGAGACTGTGGTGAGGACTATACAACCAGTCTTGATTTGATTGAACGATTGAATTATATGGTATGTATATTATATGCCAATAAAACTGTTGGGGAAAACTTTAAATCAGAAGAATCAAATAACATTAGAAGCATGAGTTTCAAAACTGTAAACATAGTCAGCACCACATAATACAATGCACGGTCAAAGCAAATTGGGTTCATGGGAAGGGGCAGAGATAAACCAGGCAGGTCAACAGGGAGAATCATCAAATTCTCTTGATTTATAGACAAAGCAGAGTCCTGATAGCGTATGGAGTAACGTGTTGGGATGCTAACTGCAGAGTCATTGGCTCGAACTCACCAGTTGGACTGTGAGCAAATGAGTCTGTCTACTTCCATAAATACTGAAAATGCCAGAATCCTTAAGAAGCAGTTTTAGCTTGACTATCATGCAGGGCTGCATTACTTGGAATGGACTCTTCTGCAGGAGATCTAGGCAATGCCTTTTTTTCCGTGCTGTTATAGCCGAGGGCAGAGAGGTGGCTGTGAACACTGCACTCAGTGTCAAATACACCCTGGCAGACATGGATCTTTCTACCCCATCTGATCACGTAGACAGGAATCTGCCTCCAATCAGTAAAGATTTCCAAAAACGACATCTGGGTTTCTAACCTTCACCTTCATCTATCACACTGTCTCATTATTCCAGTCAACTTCAGCTTGGGCTCTAATTTCTAAATTATTGACTTAAGCTTTTTCTAACATGCTGCATGACCTACTCATCTTTATACCTCCAGCCAGCCCCATTCCCAGCTGAGTACCACAACCTCCATGAAAATGACTCAGTGTGCAGCTTGGTCACTTTGAACTCAGACTTTGACTGGGCTGTGGTTTATTCTGATCTCTCATCTATGAAACAATGTTGGTGCTTGCTTATCTCCTCCCCAGGAAATATTTATAATGAAGTTAAAAGCTCCAAAGAACACTTTAATTCTTATTTTTGGTATGAACAATTTTCTGTTTAATGGTAAAGAGGTGAAAAATGGATTTTTATCCTAACCATAAAAGACTGTCTACCTTTTAACCTCTCAGTTTAGAGGGGTAATAAAAGTTCTATTATTTAATGGATCTTTTCAAGTGTCTTGTGAAACAAGCCTGTGCATTTGTCAAAAGTAACTATTATTAGTACTTCAAACATGGAAAGTTAAATAGCACAGATAATGTAAACTCACTTTAATCTTCTTGAAGACGTCTTCAAAAAGGAAAAGAAGAAAACCGAAAAAGCCCTTTAGCTCTTTATGTTACATTTTATAGGCGATCCTTTGTTTCCTTACTGACTAAAAGACTGGTTTTCTGCTCCTTTCTTTATGTAATGAGGCGCCTCTTGACTGCCACTGTCATTTACTGAGGATGTGCTCTCTGACATTTGCCGAAAAGACTTTACCTCAAAGGCCTGGAAGGTCAGTCCGACATAGTAGTCTTCAGACACTGTGATTTTCCACACACATTCCTTCATTGGTCTATAGTCATCAGGATAATTCGGAGACTGTATTTGCCCTTCATTTTTGTGAATCTCACCTCCACAGATTGCTGAGGAAAGCAAACAATAAATAAACAAACCAGTCCACATTTCCTCTTCATTTTCTCCTAAGACAATATTGTAATTCCTTTTCTATAGCTCCGAACAAACAGGTCCGGTTATAAATACCAAACTTTGCTGGTTATACTCTTGTAAATACTTAGATAATAAAATGCCTCATCACTTAAGTGTAAATGTCAGATAAAAATACTTAAGGAATATATGCTTTTTAACCACAGTGTTTTCACATCTTTCCCTATAAAAAAGAAACAGAAAGAAAGAAATCATCTTCTTTTTCAATGTTTAGAAATCTGTACATGTTTTGTTAACTTATTTTAAATCATTCTACTCCAAGATTCTTTGAACTTCTCCCTTTGACCTGTTGACCTCAGGTACAACCGCTGTGCAGGAAAGCAGGTTCCTTCTCCGTTGAACGTTCTGGGCCTCTGCGACATCAGAGCCTCTGGTTCCATACAGCCAGTCCTTTTTACACAACAATTTCATTTTCCAAAGTTTAAGAGAAGCAGAAAGTTACTCTTGGAATACTTTAGAACTGGCAGAAGCAGGGGTTCTTCTCAACCCACTAGTTGGCAACCAAAAGGAGCTGCTTTGCTATGCTTTTAAACCAGGAATCATGATGCAATTACTAGTACTTTAGAGATGTCCAGAAAAAAGCGTTTGTCACATTCTTCCTTGAACACTGACTCTCTCATATCAACAAAGCCTGCTCCAGAAATGTCTACAATTTAATTCTAAGCAATCCACAGAACAGAATATTTCAGCAGTACAGAAACCAAGTAGAACAAAATCAATACAAAGAAAAATGATAACTTCTTAATATATTAATAATAAAATATAATACAACAAAATATATGAACTCTTGCGGGATTTGGAGATTCTGGGTTTATTTCCCTACACATCCTTATCGATGCCCTACAACTGATAGCAAAAAGGAAATTGTTCTGACAATTTATATTTACTGAGCAATCTTATTAAAGCCATCCAGGTGACTATCGTAAAGCAACTTTCAGAAACTTCATAATTTTAAAGGATGTCATGTGTTCTAATGAAATTGAATGAGAAAACATTTCTGCATGTGACTTGCCTTCATACACAGCTGCAAAACCTTTTCCTACCCAATTACTGCTGCTACGAAACTCAATCCACATTCTGCTGTCCGTAGAGGTAAGAACTTCAGGAAATTTGTCCCCACAAAATCTACCTAAAAAAAAAAAAAAGGAATAAATGGAGACTCCTAATAAAAATGACTATTTAGTACTAAACTGCTTTCTTCAATAGCGATAAATTATATACATAAAATCTATTTGGTTAAAATATCTAATCCATTGACCAGAGATTTGCATATGCCTTAACATGTATTTGAAAAAGGTGGATAAATAAAACAAACTCTTCAGATCTGTTTATAAACACATTTAAACATTTTATCCTCGGACTGAACACCCGCTGATGTATTATCATCTGTGTAACTGAGAAGCAAACCAAAAACATCTTTGTAAAAGGTCACATCAGGTTGGGGGACAGAACTGAAAAGATGCTCTGAGAAATAGGTTCAAGATGGCAGGTTGGTTGACAGTAGAGGAGGTCACTTGGTCACGGTGCTCTCAACCTAACAGGAACTTTCTTTGTCCAGCCACATTCAGTTTTTTTCTCAGGACAACCTCTGAATGTCTCCAAGTTTGGGGCATGTAGACTAGAGAAGTTCTGCTGAAACTCTAATATTCCCATGAATTGCAGAAACATTTAAAAATGCAAGCTCTGATATAGAGGTTACGAAGTGGGACGTGTTACTCCATTTCAACCACCAGTAGGTGACTGATGCTGCTGGCTCTGTGGACTGACTTGGAGGAGAGAGGTCTGGATGGAAATAGGAGAGGCTATACACATGAAAGCCATAATCAGACAGTCACCCCGGGGCACTATGACAATCCTGAACCACAGGATGTCGGAGGTGTTCAAAAATAAAGTGCTCTCCAAATGTTAGCCTTAGATGTGATTTCTCCCAAGGGTTTAATAAAAGACTACCTTTGAATGTCCATAAGATAGGATAAAGTCATTCACCGAGACAAGAAACTGAAAGTTTTACTCAACCAAACATCAACTTGGAGCAATTATTTTTTCTTTGAATCACATCTGGAAATAAAGGCTTTTACCCCTTATTTTAGAAAAAGATTGTAGATATCAGTATTTGAATTTATTAGGAACACTGTCCCTTTTAGTACGATTCTGTCCTTTCAGCAAAATCTTTATATAAAGAAAAATATCTGTAAAGTACACAAATACATTGAGCAGATCTACTTCTAAATGTAAATGAAAAATCATGATCTAAAAAGAAAGTGAATTAAAAGATCAATGTAGCGTAGATGCTTCCATGTTCCAAACAGCTCCACCTTTAAGTAAAGCACAACAGGTAGCTCGTTTACTGTGAGGCTTACGGGTCTGAGTCGTGGCCCCTGACGAATGGTGGGCAGCAGGCACTCATCCGCACCAAGTGATAACGTCATTGTATGACAGTAGACTGCAGTACCACACTCTGAGAAGCAAAATGGTGGCATCTCTAGCATGAGAGATAGTATGTTTGTCACAGAAGTCAGCTATTACCATGTACCTAACTAACATCTCACCCTCTAAACCCACACACACAATTTATTGGATTTTCATCGAAGGTACAAATTTTAAATGGAAGCAAAAAGAAGAAAATATTGTAGGAGTTACCATAACACATGACTAAACTATTCTCCATCATTATTTTCAAATCCAAGTGCCTACCTTTCAATTTTTAATTCTCTTGACAACTAGTTTAAATCAATTTACTAGTCCATCTATTTACCTATTTTAAACATTTTACAATGGTTGAAAAAATAAAAATCAATAAACAAACACAATGCTGGTCCCATAGTTTTAAAGGAAACAATCTCTTACCAAGGAGAGGCGACTTTCTCCAGTATCCATCTCTTACTTCAATGTAGTCATACCAGCACAAACTACTCTTGTAGAGGTCCATGGTGGTAAAGTTTAAAACAATCTGCCAAACAACATGACACAAGGCAAAAATGATTCCAAATGCACATGGCATTTGGTGTCTTGAAGCAAAGAATCCAGGACTATTGTGAATATAGATTCACTGATTTTCATTCCATATTAGTATGACCCAATATGTTTTCTCAGTGAAAACACTTCAAGACAACGTTTTCTCATCCCCATATACTTATAACAACACACTATTAATATTTGAACAAATAAACATTTCAGCCATTAGCCTAAAGTTAATGTGAATGATTGTGAAATAAACAGAAATCTTTATTCAATAGGTTTATTTTTAATTGTGCTAAGTTAAACATAAACTGTGAAAACTCTGATTTTACTAAGAATGCCTCATTTTAACAGTTGTTCCCCAGAGGTTACCAGTTACACACTCACACTTATTCTAAAAATAACCGCCATATGTTGTATTCCAAAAATTTGGTGTACACGGAAATCTTTTCAACACAGCCCTACAAAGAATCTCTCCTCTGCAATGACAGACATATGACGCTATGCTTCTCCTGGAAGAGATATTCAAACCATTTCCACGGAGTTCACTCTGACTCCCAGGACACCCAAGAGGAAGGAGTAGAATTGTTTCTGTGAATTTCCTAAACTTTAAATCTTTATGGAAGAAGGTAGCCTCGTCCTTCCTGAAGGAACTCAATGTATAACCAACTTTAGACTATATATTCCAAGAGCCTTCAAATTGGAAAATCTTTAATGATCCTCCTGGACTTTGCTTTGGAATTCTGCTGTGTGTCTTTTTTCTTTAAAATAATGCAGTGAAAATTCTAGGAAAAACAACTTTGCTAATTATAGGCTCTACTTTCAAAAATGAACTCTTTTGCGATTTCTAATATTTTAATGTAGACCTGGTGGCATCGTGGTTACACATTGGGCTGCTAACTGCAAGGTCAGCAATTTAAAACCAACAGCTGCTCCTTGGGGAGAAGAAGAGGCTCTCTACTCCTGAAGCCAACAGAGCCAGTCCTTCTCTGTCCTATGCGTCCTCTGTCATGAGGAGGCCAAGTCAACTCAATGGCAGAGAGGTGTGTTTGGTTCGGTTTTCTTTTCTTTTTTGGTGCCTTATTTTTACAAAAGCAGTGTGAAAAACTAGCATAAGCAAACACTTAGCGTAAGCAAACACTTATGTTGAAAATGTTTTTATATAAAAAACTCATTCCAATTCTTTCTTTTAGATATCAAAGATGTTTAAGATTCATAGTGAAACTGTTCAAAATTTTTGAAACTAAAAGTGTTCAGTTTATTGCTGAAATTTTGCAGAGTATTTTTTTTTATTAGGAGGTCATTTTATTGGGGGCTCTTATAACAATCCATACATCAACTGCATCAAGCATATTTGCACATATGTTGCCATCATTTTCTAAACTTTTACTTTCTATTGAGCCCTTAGCATCAGCTCCCTTTTCCTCTCCCTCCCCTCACCCTGGTGACCCCTTAATAAATTATAAATTATTCTTATATCCGTATCTCACACTGACCGCTGTCTCCCTTTCCCCATGGTTTCTGTTGTTCTTCCCCCGGAAGGCTGAGGGGGGTGACTATGTGCTGATCATTGTGCAAAAAGCTGAATGTAACAACTTTTTCAAGGTATGATCAAATATTTAAAATATAAATAATAATTAATCCTAAACCTATGTATCCAGTTTACACAAATAATATCTGTACTTTTAAAGAGAAATATTTGACTAAAAATAGGCAATAATTATGGTAAACCAATTATTAGCTTTTCCCAGAAGGAAGATACAATCTAACTTACAAATATTTCTTATGGCATATTTCGCATCAAGGAATTATGGCTATCATTGATGAATTTAACAGCAAATTTGTTTTTGTGTATAGAGATTGTGCTTTTTATTATAGAAGTCGAAACTAAGAATGTGTCTAAGTATAAGAAAGTCACTTATATCTCGTAAAGACATTACTATTTCACTATTCAACTATTTTAGTTTCCTTAAATATGAATTTCCTTAATTATAAAGAGAGAAAACTACCAAAGGTGAGAAAATAGAAACTATTTTTTTCAACATAATGCATGAGGAAAAAACAATGTGGTTGAGAGGGAACAGATCATTAATATTCGATGTATTGTAAGGCACACACACACACACACACTCATAGAGTTGGAAGAGGAAGAACATCAAGCAGAACAGTCCCCTATCTTGTTTTTAATCTTCTATTTTGAAAGCAAACATCATGGAGTAACAAGACAGCTGAATTTAACATAAAACAGGCTTTTAAAGGCATAAAATATAATAAATATAGGTTCCTAAAATCAAATCTTAGTGCACTGATAATAAAAATTAATTTCTTGCCTATGACTAAATTTTTGTATATAATCCATAGTGCACTATAATTACATAAATGTTTTATTTCTGATAGATACTAAATATATTAATTTAAAATTAAAAGGAAAATATGGGTTGACAGAAATTCTAAAATTGCTTGTAATTAGTTGGAAGCCTTACATGCTATACAACAAAATTAAATTGATACAATTGTTGCTGAGTTTCCTTTGTAATAGATTGCAGCATATGAATGCTTAAGAAAAGTAGAACAAAAAATAAAAGGACTGAATGAATAATTACGAGTCTCCAGAGATCAATACAGAGTACAATATTTTTATTTTATTTTTACCAGTTTGCTTGAAATAATTTATTCATGGGTTTTTATATACAGAGGATGTTTATAAACACACTTAAGGAAATACTTATGACCCAAACAAATCCCACAATGTTTTAAAAGGCCATTTAGAATAACATTTGTACTCTCTTGTTTTGAGAATGAAAAAGATATATACCTATATGCCTCATCATTAGAATGATAGTTTTAAATACTTCTCAATATTAGTAGAATCCAAAGCATTAAGCAATGAAGTATATTGCTAAGCTACCAGTCAGCTGCTTGGACAAGCCTTATAAGAACTGCGGTAGATCACAGTTTGCTTCTGAAAACTATAACTCCTGGATTATGACTATTTCTGGCCCACGCCCTGCGCTGCTGCAAGTAAAACTGTATGGCCGCAAAGCCAATAATCTTTACTTGCTATTCTTTGCACAAAACCTTTTGTCCGCTACTGGGTTGTGGGTTTTGGAAGTAGCTAACCAAGCCTTTCTTCTGAAGGCATTTTAATCTGGAAACTTACAATCTGCTAAAGTCTATAACAGTTTATAATCTGCTTCTGACAGGTGGGTAGTGGCTAAGCATGAAGTGCACTGGTTGGGAATCAAAGCCAGGTCTTCTACGTGAAAGGTGCAAATTCTACCACAGAACAACCAGTGCTGAATATTCTTGAGACAAGGTCATTTCCTCCCAGTAAAATCCAGTGAAAGGAAACCTTGCCATGTCATGAGTGCTTTCATATCACCTCAGGATAATTTTCTAAACTTGATCCTCAAAGACTCTTTGGTCATATGCAACTGACTGCTGCATGTCCAAAGTTCCTGTCTCAACGCTGTCTCACTCATTCTGAACCGCTTGCTATTGTACTGGGCAAGTCCTCCACTTTCAGCTTCCATTTCTTTAATTACAGCGTTCATACTTCGGCATGAGAATCTACTTCCCTTCTCTCTGGTCTTTGATATTATTTACATCTCTCAGAATTCATGTCAAACGCTACCTTCTCTTTAATCCTTCCTGCATCTCCCAGTGAGATCTGTAATCTTCTACCTTTGCACATTCGTGAAAAATGGTATTTTGCTTTCTTAAGTTACTCTTCATAGCATACTATGAATGCTATGTTTTTGCTCTAAGCTTATAAAATTATTGACAACAAAGCTTCCTTCCATATACCAGGAGATATATCAAATTTAATGAAATCATATACTTAACTGTGTAATAATTTCCAGAGTGACTTTTCTAATATGCATTATATAAATGAGTATTAAACATAAATTTTTCCAAAGAATAAAGGATAGATTTAAATTGGTTATGTAGAAAACAAAATATTAAACTCATTCAAATGAGGAATACCCTGTCCTTGTTCAAAAGGCAATCATACGAAGGGATGGCAGGATCAATATTCTCTGCTTCTACCAGATCAATAGAACTACATTCTCAGTTGCACCTTCTGGATTGTTACCAGAAAAATATGTGTAACATCTGTGAATTGATAGCCCTATTTTTTTAAAAATATTTTTTTCTCACATAAAATAGTATTTGCTTATTGTAGAAAAGGAGCCCTAGTAGTTCAGTGAGGTATGCACAGAGCAGCAAAGAGAAGGGCAGTGGTTCAAACCCACCAGCCACTCCACAGGAAAGAGATGAGGCTGTCCACACCAGGAAAGAGTTAAAGTTTTGGAAACCCAAAGGGGCAGTTCTATTCTGTTCTATTCCCTATGAATCAAAATAGACACAATGGCAGTGTGTAGAAAATGTTCTAGTGCTATTCATAAAATGTTCAGTGGCTATACCCTCAGAAATGGACAACTTTTCCTTCTCAAAGTTCATGAAAGTATTAGTCAAGAAATCAAAGGTATTTCATTGAGCAAATCTGCTGCATGAGACGTCTTGAAAGTGTTATAGAGCAAAGCTGTCACTTTGAAGACTAAGGTGCACCCGACTTAATCAGTAGTGTTTTCGATCAGCGAATGTGTATGTGAAAGCTATTCAATGAATAATGAAGACCACAGAAGAATTAATGCCTTTGAATTATGGTGTTGGTAAAGAATATTGAAAGAATCATGGACTGCCAGAACAAAGAAATCTGTCTCTAAGGCAGTATAGCCAGAACGCTTCCTAGAAGTGAGGTTGGCAACACTTTTTCTCGTGTACTTGGAACATGTATCAGCAGCGATCAATTCTTAGAGAAAGACACCATGCTTGGTTTACTAAGCATGTTTACTAAGTGAAGGATTACAAAAAAAAGGAGACCCACCACGGGATGGATTGACACGGTAGCTATAACTATGGGTTCAAATGTAACAATTGTGAGGATGGGTCAGGACTGGAGTGTGATTTATTCCATTGTAAATAAAGTCGTTATGGCTTAGAATGGACTACACAAAACCACTGTGCAAAACAATGAAAAGGGAAATAAACACTTCTAACACAACCAGTAAGCAATAAACATTATTGTGATAAATATTTTTCATGACTTAGATTTGAACCTTTACCCATGAGGTCTATTTTCAGTTGGATCTACTGAATTTTTGAGAAGGAATACATATGTAGCAAATGTAGAAAAAAATTATAATTGGCACTATGATTGGAAAGCTACATGATGTTAGGCAGACTATGCAATCTTTTCTAAAGTCCAATTCAATTTTTATATGTGAACTAGAGATGATTATTGTATCTACACTCAGTGTTGAGCAAACTAGAAAAGTTTAGCAGTGTATGAACTTCATAAGTATTTTTTCTATTTATCGAATTATAAAAAATAGTGCTCCACTTTTAATTAACTTTGTTTTTTATTAAATATATATTTTATGTCTAGTAAATACATCATTAATGAATTCTTTTCTTTTTCTATAAAAAAGAGTACATTATTTTATTTTACTTCAGATATTCCATAAGAATTGATTACAGTATCAAAAAAACTCACTACCATGAAGTCAACACTGACCCATAACAACTCTGTGGGACCAAAAAGAATGGCCTCTTTGTGTTTCCAAGGCTGTGAATCTTTACAGGAACAGAAAGCCTGACCTTCTTGTACAGAGTAGCTGGTGGGTTCAAAATGCTGACCTTATTGCTAGCAGAGCAATACCTAGCCCATTGGGCCACAAAGGCCACTTTGATCTCTTTAATCCAAAGTAGATATTAAAGTCTTGTGCAACATCAATATCATAATTTTTAATATTTATTTTTTATCATTTTATTGGGGGCTCTTTCAGCTCTTAAGACAATCCATACATAAATAGTTTTAATAACATTTGTGCATATGTTGCCATCATTTTCATAAGGTGACAGATTTTCTAATATCAGACTGCTTGTTTATACTAAAATAACTCATAATTACTATTTTAGAAACTACACAGCTTGTTTTGATTTGATTTATATGGATCCATCTGCTTGTATATACAATGAAAGCTGTTTTATCATTCTATAGCTTTATTATACAGGTGCAATGATCAGATTTATATTAATTTTAAAAAATAAATGAGGAAGCTGAATATTTTTACAATGCATTCACATATATTTTATTAATTGAGAAGTATTTGAATTTTTAGAATTTAGAAAATTGTGAAATCATCCATAAATAGCATAATTTTATTAGTAATTATTTGTCAAATCATATGATTTTTAACTTCTTAAATGTTTAATGCTCATTGAATCAATTTTAATAAATTTTATTTTTCAAATTCTAATTAAGAATTATTTCAAATGAAAGCACTTCTGTAAACTTTGATGTTTAAAAAAAAGTACTTCTGCAAACTTTTATGTTCAAAAATGTTGATTATTTAATGTCAACTACATCCAATCAACTATTTCCATGATTTGAGTTAAAACAAAACAAGACAGAAATAAACACATTTTCAACAGACAAAACATTGACAAACTATAAGCTGAACTAAAATTAGCCCAATTAGAAGACTGACATATAAGAAATGTTGAATGCAAAAATGCAAAAGTAAATATTTAAGTAAAGTAAAATAAACATTCATTTCAAAAACAAACAAAAAGAGTATTTATGTGAGAAAAGCAGGATTTACCACAAATACTACAAAGTAATAGCATATGAGAATAAGGTACTTAAAGCTGAGTGAAATAAATCCTTCAAAAAATGACAAATGTAAAAAAAAAATGACAAATGTTATATGACCTCACTTCCATAAAAAGTAAAGAATTGATATGCACACCGAGGTCAGAGTTCTCTGATGGTCACCAGGCATCAGCAGGAGAGGAAGAGATAATTACTTTCTATGAAAGTCACATTTGTGCCTTTTGGTGATGGAGTATGGGAGAAGTCAGCACAACTTGATACGAAGATGTACAAAAGAAGAGACCACTTCTTTAAGTACTATAATATATACAATTCTACAACAATCATGAAAACAGTAAAAAATGTGTGTGGTTACATAGACAATTATAGATAAATATATGTACATCGGAAGGCATATGTATATGTATAAATATATGTATAAAGGGACTTATAACAATGGTGTATCTGTAGGCATGTATGTATGTGTGTGTGTATGTTCAGCAGGTACATCTACACATATCATATCATAAAGGGCATAGTTAACAGAGGCTTACTAGATATATCCAAACCAAAGTTGAAAGAATTATACTGGATCCCAAGGTTTGGGACAGTAGGTGCAGGGGACAACTTTGTCAACTGGTAGAACAAAGACGTTCTACATTCTCGTTTGGGGAGCCCTGTACAGAGGCATGAAAGTTTGTGAGCAGCATTGGTGCAGCGAATTACTTCATTTGGCTCTTGCAGTCCTAGTCTTTGTAACTTCCACTGAAGTACTGGTTGTGACCTCACAAATGACATGTTTTTCCTCTTTTTATTACGGGGGGTCTGGGTATGAGAAAGCACAGGAAGATGTTGATAGGATTTTATGCTTCAGTTGTGAGTAATCGCTAACAGGGTTCATTGTCCACATAGACATTTGAGACTCTAACATGTTGGTTGGTCAATTTTGCCATTGGGCTAAGTAGAAAACAAACCATCTCAGAAGTAGGAGAGGAGGGTCGTACTATTATCAAGAAAGAAATCCGGAATGGAGCAAGTCGTTTCATCGCCAAGATCCCTGTGCATTAAAGTCCTGAATGTAGGAAACTAAAAGCTGTGACACGAAGAGGAGCAGTGGGGGTCAGCAGCAGAGTCAAAGCATGACCCAGCTCAGCTTGCCAGCACAGGCATGAGGAAAGATGAGAGCCATTTAGGCAGGGGCTCACATTGGCTGCTAACCTCAAGCTCAGCGGTTTGAAATCACCAGCTGTTCTTAGACAGAAAGTTGAGCATTCCACTCCTGTAAAGTGAAACCCACAGAGACAGTTCCACCCTATGCGTCACTATGAGTCTGAATTGACTGAATGGAAGGGACTCTGAGAATGTGTTTTTTAATCAAGAAAATTAGGCTTATGTGAAGTTCTCTTTGGGTAACATGGGGAATGCAACATTAGCAGAGCAGGACAGAGACAAGGCGAAGTGGTCAGTCACTGCAGGGGTAAGGCTTCTTTGAAAGAAGAACTATATGCTGAATATTTCTGAGCCTGAATTGTAATCTGTTAGCTTCCCTAGTAAAACCTGTGCACTCTGTGGGGCCATTGCCAGGAAGGTTGAGCCCAGCAGTGACACAGAGAGTACTGTGGAGGGACAGCATTTTCAAAACTGGTAAGCCAGTTGTAAGGTGGGAATATGTCTGACCTCTGCCTCGTGCACATCAGCCTTGGAGTTAGATTATCCTTGTCTCTTATGAAGCAAAAGGAGGTCCAACATTGCCGTCATGCCCCTTTTACAGCGGCCATCTATGATACAATTGTTTATGTCTATTTTTATGAAGCAAAAGAGAAAGCAGGACATAAAAGGGTCAAAGAGGATGACCCATGGGACATAACCCACATGGCCTCTGAACCGTGGCCTCTTTTACCCTGATGCTAGACTACCCAGAGGAGTCCTGGTGGTGAAGTATATTCTACCTTGGCCTGCCAACTTCAAGGTCAGCAGTTCAAACTCACCAGCAGCTACTGAGGAAAAAAATAAATTTTCTACCCAGTGAAGGTTAAATCTGAAAAAGGAAGTTCTACCATTTCTAGTGCGGTTGGTACGAGTCAGAATTGACTTGATGACAGTGAATTTGGTTTGGTATTAGAGATGACCCAGAGACTACCAACAGTCACCCTAATCAGGGTAATAATGGAAGGTGCTGGAGAGAACGGGAAGGAGAGAACGGTACGCTGAAACTCAAAGCCCTAGAACTGACAACAGCTGCTCAACTGAGAGAGGCTAACCCCGATGTCACAGCAAGATGAGGGGGGAATTGAAGCTATTTCTTCTGGTCACCTTGCAGGCAAATAGTGCATAGCTGATAAAAGAAAAAATGTGTTCTCTTTGAAAAAATAAGTATAAGACATTAAATGGGAAGCATTTACTGTAAAGCAATAATAAGAAGGGAAGAAGGAGAGAAAAATCTGGTTCATGAAAACAGAATAAAAAGTGGAACCGACCATGCCAACTCACTGTAAAAATCCTAGCGACAGGCACAATACAATCTGCATAAAAAGTTGCTAAAGGGGAATCTAACTCGCTCTGTAATTGTCACCTAACCACAAAACAAGATCACTGTCTTAAATGCTGCTGGGTAAAAGAAACACATGCAATTGCTATGTGACGAACTAGCTACATATTAAAGTGCTCAGTATATATTGTATACTACATATTAAAGTGCTATATATTAAAATAGTGACTTTCATATGTAATAGCTACTTATGCTACACGATTTTTCATTCAAAAGGTTTTCGTTATGACTGTTACAACAGCCAGACCCTTCATACCCACAATGACATCCAAGCATTAGGTCTATCAAACCTCTGAAACAGCCATCACATGCTCCCCAGAGATAATCACAGGATGGAATTCAATAATTAAAGGCATAAAACAAAATAACATCATATTTTAATGTAAATGACACACACTTTGTTTTTGCTCATGAGTCACTTCCTCATCACTGGTGGTAGTTTTTAAAATGCATATGATTTTTTGTTTTTATTATCTTTTTCTACATGTGAAAAAAAATGGTGGGGGGGTCTAGTACCATTTATGAAAACTGTCTTGCAGGAAAAAATGCAGTCAGCAAACATGCAGAAGATACATGTGGTTTGTGTTAATATGAGAACATAAATATTAATATTAATACAATCTTGGGATTAAAATACCAATGTTTAACATTCAAGAAAGAATGTAGAAATTTACAGTCCTTAATAATTTGAATTCTATAATAGAAGAGCAAATATGGTCAAGAATTGGATGTCTCACTTTCCAGCCCTTATGTGTTTTATTATATTTTCTTTCCTGAATATGCTAAGGATTTTACCATAATGTGATCATAATGAACAACCTTGCTTTTTAACCTATCTAAAAAAATAGAGAATTTCACATGTAAAAAGTTATTTGGTCTATTTTTTACTATCCCTTTTCTCAGAATCAAGAATCATTCTTTTATTCCCATTTACATTCTTAATGTTCTTAAATAATAAACATGTTTATTCTTTGATAGGCAACTAATCTCTTAGTATGGTAAATGATATTGATTAATTTTCTAATATAAACTAGTCTTGCATTCTTAGACTAAAAACCATTTCTTAATATGTTATAGAGATGTGTGTATTGCTTATACACATACAACTTCCTTTCTAAGTTTTCTGAGCTTTTAAGTCTTTTATTTGAAGATTGAATCATATTTTAAAATAAAGGAAACTGTATGTAAGATATGAGTGAAGCTTTGCACTTAAATTTGATGCCAATGGAAGTCTGGATGTTATAACCTACCTGCTCCCCTGGGGTCACAGAGACTCTCCAGATGCAGTGTGTATAGGAAGGGTAGCCATTGGGAAATCCTGGCGAGGAAAGATTGCCATTGGATTCTTGTAGAGTTTCTCCACATGCTAAAATGGGGGTGGGGAGCAAAAAAGATATATATGTAAGTTCAAAAGTACTCATATTTCTTGAAATATTTTGAGTAAGTTATGACGAATAGTCACTTTAAATCTTTATGGGAACAGAGAGACCTTCATTTTTCTCCCTTGGAGCAGCTAGTGGGTTTGAATCATCAACCTGGTGATTTGTAGCCCAGTGCTTAATCAGCAGTGTTACCAGGGCTCAAAAGATATAATAAATAAAGGCTTTGGTTTTCTGATTTTTTTGTTTGTTTTAGACAAGAATATATATTTAGATTGAATTGAGGATTTTTTCTTTTTCATTTAAAGTAAATTTATGTTTTCTGTTTAATATCAACATCCTCAATGGCATCATTATGGTGAAATAAAAAGCAAGATAGTGAGACAAATAAGTTAGAGCATTGGATGGTGCAGGTAATTAAGCTTCCAAAAGGCCTCAATCTTGAAAACATCATAGTTGTACATGGACCGACCAGCTGACTCTCATCAGGAGTCAAAATTTGTTTGATTTGAATCTGGAATTCAAAAAAGGCTGTTCCTCATGGAAATCATTCCTATTAGTTCCCAAAGAACCTCGGGTTAACTAAGAGGTCACTGTTAATGGAACTCTGGTGGCACCGGGGTGCTACTGCACGGCCATTACTAGCTCTGTGGGAGAAAGGCCAGTCTGTTAAAATCTTGGAAACCCAATATAGGCTCACGCTCACTGAGAATCAACATGATGGCAGTGGGTTAGATTTTTTTAATTCTTCTAAAATGCTTTTATTGGGGGCCCTTACATCTCTTATCACCATCCACACATTCATCCAGTGTGTCACGCACATTTGTAGATATGTTGCCACCACCATTTTCAAAGTGCTTTCTTTCTACTCAGGCCTTTAATAGCAGCTTCTCATTTCCCCCCTCCCTTCCTCACCCTCCCTCCCTCATAAACATTTGATTAGTTATAGATTATTATTTTCATATCTTACATCATCCTCTGTCACCTTTCACCCACTTTTCTGTTGTTCGTCCCCCTGCGAGGGGGTTATATATTGATCCTTGTGTTCAATTCCCTCTTTCTCCCCCCACCTTCCCCTTATCCTCCTGGTATCTCTATTCTCATTGTTGGCGCTGAGGGGTTTATCTACCCTGGATTCCCTGTGTTGGGGTCTTATCAGTATCAGTGTGTATGTTCTGGTCTAATTTGATTTGTAAGATAGAATTGAGGTCATGATAGTGGGTGGGGTGGGGAGAGCATTAAAGAACTAAAGGAAAGTTGTATGACTCATTGGTGCAGGTTCAGGTCAATGATAACTAGCCGATATGAATCTGGGACTGCATGAAACATTCCATTAATACATTTAATGTGAATTGAGACCAAATTGTGTCATATTATGCAGTTAAAATCTACAATGAGTAGTTTTAAAAAGTCATACCATAATGTATAATGAATTTTGTTCTCGAAATAAGTACCCTTCCCTGCACCGAAATGAATAAATAAAGCATCATGAAAGAGTCAAGTTTTTAAACAAGATGTACAAATTTATTGATTTTCTATTAGTCATACATAGACATTGCTAAAAATATTATTTCCCCCCTACCCCAGAGGATGGTGGAAATTGTTAATGTACTGACTTTGCTCTAGGTTCAGCTGAGACAGGAGGTCAGAACAATTCTAAAATAGTTTTCTTGTTGTTTCTGCAAAATATGCTAAGAATCAAAGCTGATTGCAGTATCCTTAACTCAAGAAGGAGTCCTTCAGTAATCTTAATAACCTTTACTCAAGAACAACTACCTTTGAAGGAGACAACAATGAGATTTAACTATTACAGAGCTACCAATAGGTAAACTCTTATCTCATCAAATTCAAAATAAATTATACATGGTTCTGCATACTTGAGGTAAAGGAAGAGAGATAGGTGATGACTTTGAAAACAAAATAGCTATATAAAAATCTGGTATAATGTATTTATTTAGTAGTGTAGGTAATATATTTGCACAACAAAATTAATTTAAGATATGATTGAATAATATTTATTCTGATGATGTGCACACAAAAGACAATTTGTAACAAAAATGCTCAATGTCAAAATATATCATTTGGCACTGTTCTATGAATCATCAAAGGAATTTGATAATTATAACATCTATAAGAAGACTTAGAAAAACTAATATTTGTTAAAATTTTATTAATACATGAGTAAGAGTCTAAGCATTAGGGAGCTGTCTGTTTCAGTGAAATATAATTCATAGTAGTTTAAAAATAATTTTGATAACGATTAAAATTGTTACCATGCAATAGAGAATGCTTTTACTAAAATTCCTAAAATGAAATAAAATATTTAAATATATTTAATTTACTAATTCATACACATACATTTTATTTCTTAAAGGTCCTCCAAACTAAACATAAAACAGAATATAGCATGTAATCCTAAAATTAAATAAATCCATAACATAGTAATTGCCTATAATGTAAAAACTGCAGATACCTAAATAATAATGTGGTGATAATTGATTGGAAAATTTCCTCAATCAATTATAATAGTTCCAGGGTAACTGGCCTCCACTCTTCAAGATGTGTCATCACTACTCCTGATCAGTTGCCTTTTCTGCTCAGATATTTCAAACTAAATTACAAACTCAAAGAGTGAGTGGAAAAGCAGAAGGGATATAAAACCAAACCAAACCAAAACCACACTGCCATAGAATCTATTCCCACTCGAAGAAAACCTATGTAGGATTTCTGAGACTCTAAATCTTTAAGGGAGCAAGCAGTCTCATCTTGCTCCTGTGGAGCTGCTGGTGGGCTAGAAATACAAAACTTGCAGTTAGCAGTAAAATGCTCACTCACAACACTAAGAGGGCTCCTTGGCAAAGGGAAGGTAGCAGAACTACAAACAACAGATCTAAATGCACTGTTGATGTGTGAACTTGACAAGTATGTGAAATAAGAAGAAACATGCTTGAGACTTGTATGGCTACTTCTCAATTATGTCACCAAAGCCACCCTTGAATATTTCAATCTCAGCGTTCACTTCTTCCAAATGACTACTTTATAAATATGTAGTTCATATAATACAGGGTTACAGTGATAATATTATGCATGAGAGGGTTTTCTTTAAATTATTTACTGGTGTTTCTGTGTCTTTTAATTTTTATTTTACTTTATTAGCGAGTTAGTTTATTGTGCCAACCTGGCGGATAAACACATGTGGGGTTAATTGAAGGGAGGAGTAATAAATGGCTTGGTGAGCCTCCCCTTTCAAGTTCTGGGGTCTGTTGCTTTCTTGTCAACCAGGGTGCAGCTGCTTTAGCCAGTTCCCTGCTTCAGCTTGCAAGGCTGACTTCTTGTAAGACATCCCCAAGGAGAAGCTACAGGGACCTGCCCCGATGCAATCGTGGGTGCTGGAGCAGCCATGTGGAGACCCCTGCCAGTGCTGACATTCTTACACATTCACTGACTCAGCTTTCCTCCTACAGTCAGCATCATTGTGTCTGCTTTGTGAGATGGAGGAGGACTTTGTGTATTGGTGATGGACATATGGGCTAATGTTGGACTTGTGGGCTTGGGCAGCACTGGGTTGGGATGTTTTCTTGATGTGCACTTACTCTTTATCTAAAACTCTCTCTTATAAATCAGTTTCTATGGATTTGTTTCTCTAAAGTACCCAGACTAACACAATTAGCTAATTATTTTATTAATACATTTTTTTACTTTTAATTTTTTATATTTTAATCATTTTATTAACTATTTTTATTAATTAACTAATCAGAGTCTTCTATGACTAGGAAGACTATTGTATTAATAGAATGTGTCTTCAAACTATAAATACTTCTTCAAGCACACCTAGGAAAGAAGAGAAATATAAACAGAAAAATCTCTCTAAAGCAAGAAAGACTGTGTCATCTGTATATCACAGATTGTTAATGAGTCTTCCTCTGATCTTTAGAACAAATTCTTCTTCAAATAGTACAGCTTTTTGGATTATTTTCACAGCATACAAGGGGATACCCCAAAAGATAACGGAATCTCTCTGGGCCAAGTAGAGCTTTCTTTGTATGCATTTGTCCCACTAAGCAAGCATTGAGCAACTTGCTCTGAGTTAGTGCACCAGTATGTTGGGAAGGGGCTCTCTGGTAACAGTGAATTTTTCATAAAAACAGTTTTATGTGAACCTTGACTTTGCTTGAACCTTGGTTTTTATGATGGCCAACCTCAAAGAACCATGTACAGCTGTTTGTTTCCTGCAGGGGGGGGGGGCGGAATGCTGCAGAAACCATTGTGATGTTGAACACAGCTGACAAGGAAGTGGTAGCAGAAAAGCCCAAGTGAGTGCATGGTTTTCTCATTTTAAAAAGGGTGAAATGTCAATTGATGACAAACCGCATCCTGGACGTCCATCAACTTCCCGAACAGAGAACAATGTCTTGTCATAGTGCATTTGGAGCACATTCATCCAGGTCAGACTATTAACCAAGTTATTTAGAGGTTCTGGAAAATTTGTGCAACAATGTGCAACCAAAAAGGCCTGATTTGTGGTAGATGTGAGACTAGTTTTGCCACCACAATGCACCTGCTCATGCGGCCATCGCAGTGTGGCCAGTTTGTGGCAAAACACAGCCTGCCTCTCTTGCCCCATTCATCTGACTCATCTGACCTCATTCTGTGTGACTTCTTTTTGTTTCTACAAATGAAGAGGGACATGAAAAGAGTGATTTGACGATGTAGAAGAGGTGAAGACAAAAATGAGGGAGGTGCTGTCAGCCATTCAAACAGATGACTTTGAAAAATGTTTCCATGAATTGAATAGCAGTTTTGACAAGTGTATTAAGTATAATGGAAAGTACTTTGAATGCAATAAGGTTGTTTTGTAAAAAAAATTTAAATGGATAGCTTTGGAAAAAGAAATTCCAGGGTTTTATGAGTTTTTTTGGGGGTGAGGGGTAGAGGATACCTCCTCATATAATTGAGTAAATACGGTGGAAGAGCACAATGCTAAGACACATTTTTCTGACTTTAAACCACACAGATTTGAACAGCTGGATTTTGATGTGCACACGGGTTCTGCATGGGTACCGTTAAGCGCTCTGGCCTATTTTGGCATCCTTTAATGGTGAGACATGCTTCCTCTCCTCATTGCATTGTCTTCACGGTTTTCCAGACTGCATGTTACTTGTGTGTATGGTCTGCGCTTTGTTAGAGGAGTCCACATATCCTGGCGCAGTGCTCATAAGCTACTAGAGTTGTCACGTCATACAGTAATTATTTATCGAGCACCAAAAGTGTATTACTGGTGGTGCTGTTAGTCCCTGACTACTGCTTTCTCACTGCTTCGCTTGCAGTGAGATGAGGGGGCCCCGTATCAGTGTCATAAGAGGACCTGGATGGACAACAATACATCAGAGGAATTGTTTTGTCTGCTTTCAGAGATGGGCCCATAAAAAACACAGTAAACAATTCTCAACTAAAATAAAGTTTTCCTCTTAAAACAATTTTTGTATCTTGATGAGGAAAAACAATGCTATAGATCTCTGGATATTTTTTGTCCACTCCCTGTCCCCGATCGCACCCACACGCGCACCCCCATGAGTGCGAAGACTGTGAAACAAGCAGCGAAGCTGTCCCTTGGTCGTCCTTGCCATCGAATACATGCTGACTCCCAGTCGTCTACGTATGCGAAATCCAACTGTTCAGCCAGCTTGGCCGGATGTGAGCTTTCGTAAGCTCATCGGGCCTCTCTTCTGAGGCACCTGTGGTGGGTTCAAACTGCCGTCTTTTAAGCTAAGAGCCCAATGCTTGAATACGTGTGCTATACAGGGAAGCCTATGCAAATCTAATCTTTATCTTATTTGGCATATATGGGCACATAAATATAGCAATAAATTATACATAATTATCAGTCTTAAAGTCCCATAGACTACTGAATATTATCTAAAGTTTTAAAAATAGATACAACTTTAATGCTTTTATTCTCGTGGTATACATTTAAAAAACAAATTTTCTTTTTAATTAAAGGGAGAGTTGTCTCCTATTATTATACTTAGTAAAAATAACATGTTCTCTTGAACTCAGAATCCCTTTTAACATAGACTATAAAAGACTTAACTTTTTATATCTTAGTGTGAACCAGATCAGCATTCCTTTTAAGAGTAAACTGTACAGCAAACCAAAGCTTCAAAGAACAAATTCATCCATGGGACTCCTAGCTCACAAGAACTCCATTATCTTATAAACTGTAACCACAAACACTAGCTTTAACCTAGATACCATAACTGTTTTGTAGTGTTATGTCCAGGGGGAAAATATAAGGTCCTAGAAAAAATCGGGGGAGGGGAGTGTAGTACAAAACTCTAATTCCTTAAAGATGTTCATCCTTCTGGACAGATAAATTCAATCTCAGAAACCCTGAGATTATCTGTGGGAAGCAGCAGCTCTCGCCGCCATTACAAGATGGCGCCGGGCAGTCAGGGCGGAGGCCCAGTTAAGTGGTAGACAACCACTTAGAGCATGCGAACTGCTTAGATGACGTAGTCATAACTCCACCCTGGAGTATGCTAATAAGGGTTCTGGCGAACGCACCAATCAATGCACAGCACGTCCCCATAGAGCGCATATAAGCAGCAGTAGTTTGGGGCTTCGGGTCTTTTTCCGCATCTGCAAATCGAACCCGCATTAAACGCCTGTGGAAGAATCCTGTTGTGGCGCGTCCTTCTTGCTGGCGAGACTGAGCGCGCGACAATTATCATCTTGATAAAATCTTGGAATTGGAATGGACGCTATTTCTGCACGTCACTTTTCAGGCAAACAAATTAGCTTAATAAAATAAACAATTTCACCCATGGCTAATGTGATCCCTTAGACAATTAGCTGCGAAGGATCCTTTGAAAGAATGCTCCAAAGCTCAAGGAATGCCAGACCCACAGATGCTAATAGGAGGCAAGCACCTTTCCCCAGAGCCCAGAGCCGCAGTATGCCCAACCGAAGGAGGCACTACCTGCCTGTGCACCAACCTTACAATTGTTCCTATGCTTTAGCCCATCATTGCTGTGACTAGCCCAACACTATGTGAATTCATCTCAGTAAGGGTCTTTGTCTCTTTTTGCTGTCCCTGTACTTTGTCAAGCATGATGCCCTCCTCCAGATAATGGTCTCCCATGACAACCCATGCAAAGTACATAGGCAAAATCTTTTTATCTTTGTCTCTAAGGAGTATTCTGGCTATTTTCCCCCCAGACACCTTTATTTGTTCATTGGGCAGCCCAGAGTACTTTCAGCATTCTTCACCAACACCACAATTCAAGCACACGGTTCTTTTTCTGTCTTACTTATTCAATGTCCAACTTTCACTTGCATGCGTGGCAACTGAAAATATTATTTCTTGGGTTAGATGCGCTCTAGTGCTCAAAGCAATATCCTTGATTTTGTGCACTTGAAAAGGTCTTTCATTGGAATGGCTACAAATATGGATCTCGGACAGTCAGTTGGCAGAGCCCAAATTTCCTGGCGCAAACGAGTAAGTGCTTCCAGGGCTTCCTCTGCTTGCTAAAAGGTTTCCATGGGCAGTCCATCAATTCCTGGAGTCTAGTTTCTTGTTCTTTATGCACCTTTGGTTCTTGCTCATAGGCTACCTCCTGAAATAGTAGAATGTGGACAAGTTATTTATTGTACAGTGACTGTGTGTATTTTCCATCTTCTTTTGATGGTTCTTGAATCATTTAATATGTTGCCCATAGAATCTCTCAATATTACACTTTGAGACTTGAATTATTTTTGTTCTTTCAGTTTAAAATATTCGTAATGTAGTCTTTGTTTTCTAATTCTCAGTTATTGATAATATTTGACTTGGTCGTCTAGAGCTGCTCTTTGAAAGTTTCTGTTCAGCTCTTTAACTTCATCATATCTTCCATCTGCCGTAGCTAGTCTACTAATAAGAGCAAGTTTCGGAGGCTTTTCTGACATTCAATTTGATCTTTTCTTGGCTTTTTAATGACCTTTGGGGTTCTTCATGAATGACGTTCTTGCTGTCTTCCCACAGTTTATCAGGCCTTCTGGCATTAGTGTTCAATGTAGCAAATTTGTTATTGAGGTGTTCTTGAATTTCAAATGTGACATGCTCAAGGTCATATTTTGACTCTCTGGATGTGTTTTTAGTTTTCTTCAGCTTCAGCCTGAATTTACATATGAACAACTGATGGTCTGTTCCACAAACAGGTTCTGGCCTGGTATTAGCTGCTGATATTGGACTTCTCCATTGTTTCTTTCCGTAGATGCAGTCAATCTGACTTCTGGTTATTACATCTGGAGAAGTCCAAGTTTTAGTCAAGTGCCTGTTGAGTTATTGAAAAGGTATTTGCTATGAATATGTCATTGGTCTTGCAAAATTCAATCATATGATCTCCAGCATGTTTATATGACCAAGTCCTTATTTTCCAACTATCGTTTCTTCCTCTTTGTTTCCAACTTTTACATTCCAATCGCCAATGGTTATCAATGTATCTTGATTGCCTGCTTGATCAATTTCCCAGTGAAGACATGGTAGAATTCTTCAATTTCTTCCTCACTAGCTTTTATTGGTGGTGCATAAATTTGAGCAATAGTTGCATTTAATTTTATTTACTTGAATGCGGATAGATGCAATCCTATTATAAACAACATTGTACTTCAAGATAGATCTTGAAATGTCCTTTTAGACAATGAATGCAGTATCATTCCCTTTGATTGCATCATTCTCAGAATAATAAACCATATGATTTTCTGGTTCAGATTGACCACTGACAGTCTATTTGAGCTCTATAATGCTTAGGATATTAATTTCCCAGATTCATATTGGTACATTTCAAGTACCAACTATTAGTAGGTTTTTGCAGCTGTTCCTTCTGACCTCAAATTGTGCATCATCAGCAAATAAAGATCCCAAAGGCTCTGCTTCCATTGACTTTATTCCATTCACGTCACCACGGTCAAGTCCCCTTTGAGAAGGCAGCTCCTCCTCATTCAAATCTAGAGTGTCCTCCGACCTGAGGATCCCATCCTCCAGCACTGTTTCCCACAATATTCTGCTTCCACTCATTAGACGCTCACATCTGACAAGGTTCCCATGGGAGGCATCAGGGTTTCAATGGGTCTTTCCTCCAGAATGGGCAGCTGATTCCTTCTTCACCATCTTTTCTTACTGTGGAAGTTCCTCTGAGATTTGTTCACTTGGGTGCCCCTGCTGGCATTTGAAATACCAGTGACTTAGCTTCCAGCATCAGAGTAACACCGAAGCCACCACAGGACAACAAACTGACAGAAGTGGTGGTAATGGTACACATCCATGGTTGCCTCAATGTTTAAGAGAATAATTAGGTAGTCAATGGCTTATTAGAGGTAAAAAAGGAAATTATTTAAAAATACTACACATTAAAAGATATGTGTTAAACTCTCACTACTTTGTCTGTGATTAAATATACATGTACTATTAATCTATATGCTCAAAATGTATGTTCCACAATAAAAATACATATATTTGTCCCTTCCAAAACCAGAACTAAACTCAGCCATCAAGCCAAGGCTGATTTATAGTGACCCTGAAAGGACAAGGGAGAACTCCCCTTGTGAGTTACTAGACTGTAACTATAAGGAGGCAGAAAGTCCCATTTCTTTCCTGTGAGGTGGCTGGTGGTTTCAAATTGCTGACTTTGCAGATTACAGCCAGAAAACTTAACCACTACACTACCAGGAGTCCTTATTAATAACATATTCCTTGAGATAGTTAAGGTTTATTGTGCCAACCTGGCCAATGCACATGTGGGATTAATTGAAGGGTGGAGAGATAATTGGCTCTGTGAGCTTTGCCTTTCTTGTTCTAGGGTCTCTTGTCCTCTGATGTTTGGACCAGTGTGCCAGCTGCCTGAGCTGGCAAGGCTCACTTCCTATGAGACATCCCTGAGGAGAAGCCACACGGGCTTTCCCTGATGCAACCCTGGGTGCTGGAGAAGCTGCATGGAGACCCCTGCCAGTGCTGAGATGCTTACACCGCCACTGGATTCAAAGACTTTCTACCTACCCACTAACTAGCCTGTGATCCTCCTGCATTCAGAGTCATTGCGTGTGCTTTGTGAGTTTGAGGAAGACTTTGTAGATCAGTGTCAGACATAGGGGCGAAGTCGGACTTATGGGCTTGGACTGGACTTCGTTGGGATGCTTTCTGAATGTACACTTACCCTTCATATAAAACTCTCTCATACTTATATGAGTTTCGGTGGAATTGTTTCTCTAGTTTACCCTGACTAACAAACACTATTACCTATTATTTCTACACTTTAGTTCTTTGGTATAGATAATAGTGACATTATAAATTGTCATTTTATTATCATGTTAAACAATACAATATATGCATTAATTATTTCTAAATTTCAAGTCAGGGGGTGACTCTATAGAGATATAGAGGAGATATATTCAATCAAACCCACTGTGATCTAGTCAGTGCTGACTCCTAGCTCTCCCTCTGGGTTTCCAAGACTGTCACTGCTCATGGGAGCAGAAAACTGTCTTTCTCCTACAGAACTGCTGGTGCTTTTGAATTGCCAGCCATGCGGCTCTCGGGCCAGCAAGTAACCACTGCACCACTAGGGCTCCTCTACACACACACACACACACACACACACACAATTGAATTGAATTTACTAAAATTTTTTTAACAGTTTGACATTATTCACATATCATACAGTTCAATGACTTAAATATATTGAAAAAGAGTTGTACAATCATCAGCATAATCAATTTTAGTATTTTATAATTTAAATAACACCTAAAACTATACTTACTAATTATATTTCTGTTAATAATGAATATATTCAAAATCCATAGACTGAAATTAAATTATAGTGTTACAAAATTTATTATTTCAACTAAGAAGTAACTTCTTAGCTCCTTAGTCCCCATAATATTTGCCAGAGTGAATTAGGGCTCATACAACTCTTATCACAATCCATACATGCATCACTTGAATAAAGCACCCTTATACATTCATTGCCCTCATCATTCTCAAAATTCACCTTCCACTTGGGTTCCTGGAATCAGCTTTTCCCTTTTTCCTCTCCTCCTCCCTCCCAGCTCCCCTCTCCCTCATGAACCCTTAATAATTTATAAATTATTATTTTATCTTATCTTACATTGCCCGGCATCTCCCTTCACCCACTTTCCTGTTGCTCATCCCCCAGAGAGGAGGTTATATGTAGATCCCAGAGATTGGCTCCCTCTTTCTATACCCCTTCCCTCCCGGTATTGCCTCTCTCACATTGGTCCTGAGGGGTTCATCTGTCCTAGATTCCCTGTGTTTCTAGATCTCAACTGAACTGCTGGGCATCCTCTGGTATAACCAGGTTTGCAAGGTAGAATTGGGATCATGATAATTGGGGGGAGGAAGCATTCAAGAACTAGAGGAAGGTTGTGAGTTTCATTATTGCTACACTGAACCCCGAGTGACTCATCTCCTCCCCACTACCCCTCTGCAAGGGATGTCCAGCTGTCTACAGATAGGCATTGGGTCCCCATCTCGCACTCCCTTCATTCATGATGGTATGATTTTTTCCCCCCGCCTTTGTTACTTGAAACCTCACAGAGTGAATTCTAAAGTAACTTCTTAGAAGTATTCAAACTGACTTTCTATAATTCCGTGCGCAGCTGAAACTCATGTGCTTCCTAATGTGTAATATAAATGCGCATGCCTCTATAGAGGTAATCGAAATCGTCTAAGATGAAAATTGCCCATTTATTTCACTGATAATCACATAACCTTTTAAAAATGCTCTCTTTTGAAAGTGGAAAGGCATAATAATTCCAGTGCTGCTGAAACTTAACCAGGGATCATGTGCTAGTGTTATTTACTTAAAATTTAATCTTTATTCTAGAAATCTGAACTTACAATATAAAGTAGTACTTTATGTGCCATTCATATACATATGATGGTTTTTAAAAGCCATTGATATAAATATTAAGTCAACTGGAATAAATATGCTTGAAACAAAAAATATGAATAAAACTATTAGGTAGCCCCTTTCATCTGATTTATATGCATGAAAAAATCAGTCATATTTTTGAATAAAATAAAATATATGAACATTATTGGGATGCAAAATGTGTTAAATGCAACCTAGGACCTGTATTACCCCCCAAAAAAATGCAAGAGAGGAAATCACAATTTATACTATTTTCCCTCAGCAAATGCCATCTTCAGAGAGAACTTTTTCTATACCAAGAAATCTCAACTGAAGCCATCTGATTGAATCTATAAATTGGTCCATCGACTTCCTATCTATTTCTTGTAAAATTTTTAACTAACTTGTTTTTCCTTACTTGAACTTGATTCTTCACTTGGTCAACAAAAAGGTTTTATAGTATATATCAATGAGAGCCCTAAGTAAAATTTCATACTTTAACGGTTAATAAAAGAGGTACCCACTGGCTGCACTGCAGGAGAAAAATCTGACAGTCTGTTTCCCTAAAGTTGAGACAATGTGCCCCCCTAAATATTTTCAGCCCTGGAAATCCCACAAAGGGCCACCATGAGACTGTGTGTAAGTTTTATAAGCATCTGTAAAAACTTCAGTGATTAATAAACCCACCAATGTCATATAAAATGATTAGAAGAATAAATTAAACCTTATATTGTTATTTTGGCACATACAACCTTAGTGTCCACAACTATATTTCCCAGAGTAAATTCTAAAGCTAAGTATTTGGATGAAAAGATGTTTTCTTAGACAAATCCTTTGGGACAAAGTTTATTTAAAAAATTAAATGCTTTTCTTTTATGTAGCATGTTTCAGAACCTTAATGAGACATATTGACCCAGCAGCTGCAATGATGGGCTCAAATATAGAAATAATGGTGAAGATGGCAAAGGACAAGGCAGTGTATTCTTTTGTTTCATGCACATAAGTGGGAACCAACTGGATGGTACCTAACCACAACAACAAATGTGCATGTGTATGTAAAGTTCTCAGCATTGCTAATTTGGTAGGATGGGGTAATGTTCTTGTCAATGGTCAATTGGGACCAACTCAATGGCAAATAGGCACTAGTGTTATCTTAAAATATTTTTATTAAGACCTCAAGTCAATCTTGTCCCCCCTCTATTCAAGATCAAAACCAACAGTAGCTTATTAGCAACATGGTGAAACAATCTATTCTCAGCCAAAAAATTACAATGTCCACTATTGAAATTTTCTATTTATAAACCATGAAAGATGGAACTTGAAGGAAAGATCATTTGGGATACAATTTTAAAGTTTAAACAAGGTATACCCTTTTAATAATGACAAGGGAGCTCAGCATTGAACTATGAAATTATTAATCATGATCAAACAAACTTTTTAAAAAGAGCAAAAGCTCTTTTCCTTATTAAACAAAAAGAAAGATGAAAAAGACTATCCTGTCATTGATTATACTGTAAAATATGGGAGAGCTTGAATAATTTATAAATGAAGAAATTTTCTAAGATCAGAGAAGAAAACTTCTAATATTTCCCACTAGGAGAGTGATAGTGAAGTGGTAAGAGTGCTACAACATGTCAAAGGTGAACATTTTTCCAGCAGGTCGAAAAAAGCCACCAGAGTCTTTCTGCTGTGTTCTGGCTCTCATAGGTTTCACTGCAGTTAGAGCAATGGATGCTCCAGTGTCCTCTGCTACCTCATGTCATGACCACTGACTTTGAACTGGAAGCTCAACTTGCTGGCACGGAAAGAGACAAATTCAAAGCTGCGCACACTGGACAGTAACGATCAAGCATAACCATGCTGGTGTGTTTGTATGATGCGGTACCTGGGCATCTATACAGCTTCCGTGCCTGTGCAATATCGCCTTTGCTTAAGCGGGTTCGCTGACCTATTGCTGGGCGAATGCCATTGTCATCACGGGAGGGGAGAATCGTATCCAGAAACATCCCCCTGGGGGGAAAAAAACAAAAACAGAAATAAGACACACTTAAGTTACTACATCAAGGCTCCTATATTCCTTATAAATATAAGAACATTTATCAAAGTCAAGGGAGAAGTATATGAGTGCTGAAAGTAGTGTTTCGGGATTACCAAATATGTTCACCAATGTAGACAAATAAATCTCTGTGTTAAAAGTGTGTCTAACATAGTCAATTATGATATTCACTTCTTTTAAAACTGAACCTTTAAAAAATATCATTGGAAAAAAAAACAAAAAAAATATCATTGGATAGTATATAGATACCTACAGTTATACCATGACTTTAATTAAATAAAGCTTTAATTACCAAGTTGTAAAACAATTCACTCGCACTTAGATTTTTTTTTTTAAAGAACAGTCTACATAGTTTTAAGAACAGTCTAAAAAATAATAAATATAAAAAGAGTCTAAATGCTCTTGAGGTTACAAAATTTATAAAGATAAAGGCAACATACATAAATTAATATTTCCAGTTGTTATTTTAAGCTAGGTAATCTTTGAAGTCTATGCATTGCAGCTTTGTGTTTTCTGTCTTGTTTTTAAAGAACCAAGAAAAACAGAGTACCAAATTTTAGATCAAAACAAAAACCAAACTCACTACTATTGAATGAATCCTGACTCAGAACATCCCTAAAAGGAGTGAGCAGACTGCCCCTGTGGGTTTCTGAGACAATTATTCCTTATGGGAGCAGAAAGTCTCATCTTTCTCCCACAAAATTTAGACAGAACAATTTGGAGAAAAGACATTTTATTAAGGCACATCCACACATACATATCAAAAAGACAAAAATGCGTATGCTAAAAAGAAAGAATTTTCATGGGAGCTTGGTTGGTATAGAGGCTTATGAGTTGGACTGCTAACTGCTAGTTGGTAGTTCAAACCCACAAAACCATTCTGAGGGAGAAAGACTATTAAAATGTACAGACTATGGAGGACTTAATCAAGGGCAATGTAACTAAGAGGAATTACCGAAACCTGAATGAAGGCCGATTATGATAGTGGGAAAAGAGGAAAATAAAAGGAAATAGAGGAAAGAACTAGGAGGCAAAGGACATTTATAGAGGTCTAAATGCAGGCATGTACATATGTAAATAGATTTATATATAATGTTAGGGAGACAGATCTATGTACAGATGTTTATTTGTGAAGTTTTAAGGCAGCAGATAGACATTGGGCCTCCACTCAAGTACTCCCTTAATGCAAGAACACTTTATTCTAATAATCTGGCATTCTTGATGCTCACCGTCACTGACACAATCGCTGAAGACAAAATGGGTGTAAAGCAAATGTGGTAAAGAAAGCTGATGGTGCCTGGCTATCAAAAGTTAAAGCATCAGGGGTCTTAAAGTCTTGAAGATAAACAAGTGGCCATCTAGCTGAGAAGCAACAAAGCCCACATGGAAGAAGCACACCAGTCTGTGTGATCATGAGGTGCTGATGGGATCAAGTATTAAGCATCAAAGACTCAAAACAAAAAAGCATATCGATGTGAATGAGGGGGAGGGTAGAGTGAAGACCCAAAGCCCATCTGTAGAAAATTGGACAAAACTTTACAGAAGGGTCACAAGGAAGAGACGAGCCAGTCAGGGTGCAGTACATCAGTGACGAAGCACACAACTTTTCTCTAGCTCTTTAATGCTTCTTCCCCCCACTATTATGACCCCAATGTTACCTTACAAATCCAGCTAGATCAGAGCATGTACACTGGTGCAGATAAGAGCTCAAAACACGGAATCCAGGACAGATAACCCCCTCAGGACCAATAATGACAGTAGCAATACCAGGACAGAAAGGGGAAGATGGGGGGAGAATAGGGGAACTGATCACAATGATCTACATATAACCACCTCCCAGGGGGCTGGACAACAGAAAAGTAGTTGAAGGGAGTCAGTGGTCAGTGTCAACACGAAAAAACAATAACATAAATTATCAAGGGCTCATGAGGGGGGGGGGGGATGAGCTGAAAACAAGGGCTAAAGTAGAAAGATGTTTTGAGAGTGATGATGGCAACAAATGTACAACTGTGCTTGACACATTGGATGTCTGTATGGATTGTGAAAAAAGTTGTTTGTACGGGCTCCCAATAAAATGATTTTTTTAAATGTACAGACTAGGAAAGCCACAGGCTAGGGACAGTTCTACTCTGTTCTACAGGACTGAAATATGTTAGAACTGACTTAATGGCAATGCATATGAGTAAGGAATAATACAGGTGACTAATTTACTATTTTTTATTAATAATGTATGAGGCTTAAAATCCCCAAATCCATACACTAAGAATTCAGTTTCTTTTTTTAGTACACACTTAGCATTTTTATTACTAAAGGAAGCACTGGACTGAAAAATAAGTGGACTTCACATTGGTATTAAAGCTGGAATGAGAGTCTACAGATTTTCCAAAAACTCAAAGTAATAAAAAGAAATATTTAAAAATCTTTTTAATGAGATAAATGGTAAAACATGTGTTCACAATGTGTGAGAATAAATTATATTGAAAGTGCATTTTAAAAACAGTATTTTCAACTTCATCCTCTCCTTTTGGAAATATTTATTAAGCACTGTTCTAGGTCTGTACTTATAGCAATAAATAAAATAAACAGAAATCCCTCCCCTTAAAACGCTCACATTGGTAGAAAGTCATTAAACATAAGGCGTGATAGGAATTGAGGTTATGTGGGAAAAACAAAGGAGAAAATTGATTTACAGTGATGGTCTAGTGCTTAAATAGAGTGATCAAAGAAACATTCGCTTGGAAGTTGACATTTTAGACAAACAAGAAAGAGGTGAAGAACAGGTTGTTGGGGGTTGTAAATTGTCAGAGAGAAAGAACAAGAAATGCAACACCCCATGACTGGAGAACCCCTAACATATTTGAACAAGACTCAGAGAATGTAGGTTTTACACAAAGGACAATTGGTGATCTCTTGGAAGGTGATAGCCAGAATAGTAACATAATCTGAATCAGTGGTGATTGGTCGGCAGAGCTTCTGGGTGAGGTAAAGGATGGCTGGCAATATCACCTGGACGACTCCGAGAGGGAAACTGGGATTCTTTAAAACCAGATCTCAGCATCCACAGAGCTGCTTGTATAGACACCCTGAGAGCAGGGCAGAGCAGCGAGGTGAGCCTGAATGACACATGGAAACTGACCATTAGCAGTGAGAGCTTGCACAGCAGCTTCAGCTGAGCCAGTTAAATTGAAAGAGGAAGCTATACAGTAGAATTGAGAAAAGCCATCCTTTTTTTTTTTGCTGCTCTATCAATATTTACCAGGCAGTCCAAATTAATGAGGTGTTACAGTGTCTGAAGTCCTTCAGGAATCTCTAAAAACCGACTTATGATTTTGGAAAACGTTTCACTTTTCTCCGACCTTTCAAAAGAAATTTTGAAGGTTTGGGTTATTCAAGCCAACTAAGGAGGACTGTCACCCAATCTTTTGTTCTTTGTGATCAGGAAGCTAATTATTTTTTCTCTCCCTTATTTCAACCATTAATTAATGAAGTTCTTCTGGGAGACCACTGCATTGAGTCACTACCGGTAAGATTATATTGGTGGTGTTGTTCATTGCTCTAGCTACATTAAAAGAACAAATTAACTATTCATTTTAAGAAATGTTATCAAATTTGATAAATCTTTTGTTAATGGAAAGGATGTCACCCCCAGTTTGCAAGCATTCACATGACACAAATCCATGCAAAAAGAAACAAAGGTTTATACATCTAGCTTTATTGTTCTCACAGATGCGTTCTTAAAACGGCTAACAGGCCACTGTTATGAAAACATCTGGAACTTTATGGACTCTCTGGTATTAGAAAAGAAGAAATCATAACACTTTCAATACTTTGAGGAGGGGGAGCTGAGAGTTACGGCAAATATTTTATCTCCTGGGTCCCAGTCCTTCACATCTGGATACAAGTTAATACCATTCTATTGAAAGTCCTCATGGCACAGGACAGTTGCTAACCATTCAGCTGCCAACAGAAAGGTCAGCTGTTCCCCTACTCCATGGGTGGAAAATTTGGCAGGCTGCTTCTATTAAGCTCAGTCTTGAAAACTGGATTGGGAAGTGTTACTATAAGTCAGACCAGCATGAAAAGAGTTAAAGGCTCAAAAGAATTCCATGATGTGAATCAGGTCACCAAGGCTACTCTCCTCCAGTTAGAGAAGGTCATTTGCACAGCAGATACGTACATTTAGGAATCATGTCTGGGATCATTTTGAAACCTAAGACTAGCAGGTCAATGCTGATCGCCATGCAGCACAATGATGGCTGTGAGGGAAGGAGTACAGGCAGGGAGCTTTGCAGTGGTTGACAGGGAAACAAAGAGTTTAGCACGCAAGAGTAGCAACGTCATCTATGAGCAATATTTGGCTTGCTTCCCAAGCTTCTAGGTGAAGAAAAGGGTAAGGATGTTGAAATCTAACCTGGGTATCCACACAGCTTCCTGTGTATACAGCCTGAGATTAGAGTAGAGAGGTGTGGATTAATGATGCATGGGGATTGAGCATCAAAAAGGACGTACTTAATAAGATGCAGCTTCAGCTAGAAAAGAGGAAAGTTAGCTCTATGGTAGAATTGATCAAATTTATTCTTGTATTGTACTGCATAAATCAATAGTCAGCAAGCAAGCCAAAATTAACAAAATGCTGATTAAGGGAATTCTGCATATATTTCAAACGTTTCTATAGACTGTACATCTATGAAAAATAGAAAACACAAATTATTATTTCTAACTTCTCCCCTGTCTCTCTTCTGCTCCAGAAAAAGAAAACTTGGGTTAGTTCTGAATAAAAAAATCAGCAGCATGTTGGCTGAAATAAGGAGCCCTGGAGGCACTGTAGGTTAGTAAGCATTGGGCTCTTAACTGTAAAGTCAGAGGTTCAAATCCACCAGGCACTCCACTGAAAAAAATAGCTGTCTGATGCCAAAAAGATCCAACAGAGAGTCCTATGAATAGGAAAGAACTCAGTAGCAGTGAGTTTGGTTTGGTTTGGCAGAAATGGGAGTCAAATCCCTTGTCATGTACTGCTAAGAAACACTGAATTCCAAGCACTGACCTATAAATATATTTTTATAAATCTTTCTATTTAATTTCAAGCCAAATCTCTGGGTATTTTTCTGTGAAGACTTAATTTCTAGTTTCAGAGAACATATGGATTTAAACAGTTAATTACTCAACCAAGGAAGTACAAGGATGGTGGGGGGCTGGAAAAAGTTTGTGGGAAGAGAATGACAATAGACCCTCAGGTGGGGGAAAGGAACTGACCTATCTACCTTACCCAGATGGAAGTGGAAGCAAAGGAAGGGGGAGGAAAGGAGTGGAGCACACCCTGGCCCACAAAGCCCTGAGGACAATAGTCCCTCCAAGAGCAGCCAATGCACAGAGAGGAGCACATGGTCAGCCCCACTACTAGATGCAACATCCCACACTAACCCATAGTCCTACAGGGGCCAACACTGGAGACAGTGTGGGATTTCTGACCGAGCTGACCCCATAAAACCGAGGCAAAACACTAAGGGCATGCAATAGAACAGCAAGGAGAGCAGAACAAGGAAGTCCCGAGGGAGCACGGAAAATAGACTTTGGGGCCAGGGTGTGGCATCCCATCAGACCAGACCAGAAAAAACTCCTAAAGGTCAACAAACAACTCCTGAACTATTTACAGGCTTATTTTTTCTTTTCTTGACTTTGCATGTCATTAGCATTTTTGTTGTTGTTGTCCTTTTGTTATTCTGTGTCACTTTGCTTGGTGAGGTCTTGTTTTTATGTGCATATTGTTATCTCTGCAGGTCTATCTAGATAAGATAGACTGGATAAATAATGTGGAGAACAAAATAAGGGGACTGATGGTTCTGGGGTACATGGGAGAGGGGGAGATGGGGAGGAAAGGAAGTGGTGTTAACAAGCCCAGGGATATGGGAATGAGTGATTCACCAGTGGCAAGGAGGGCGTGGGAGGCCTTTATACTCACCTTCCAGACACAATCACTGAAACAAATGTGTGCATAAGCAAATATGGAGAAGAAAGCTGATGGTGCCTGGCTATCAAAAGATATAGCGTCTGGGGTCTTAAAGACTTGAAGGCGAACAAGCGGCTACCTAGCTCAGAAGCATCAAAGCCCACATGGAAGAAGCATACCAGCCTGTGTGATCAGAAGGTGTCAAAGGGATCAGGTATCAAGCACCAAAGAATAAAAAAATCATATCATCGTGAATGAGAGAAGTGTGGGGTGGGGACCCAAGGCCCATCTGTAGGCAACTCGACATCCCTTTGCAGAGGGGTAGCAGGGAGGAGATGAGTCAGTCAGGGTGCAGTGTAGCATCAATGAAACATACAACTTTCCTCTAGTTCTTAAATTCTTACTTCTGCCCACCTCCCACTATCATAATCCCAATTCTACCTTACAAACCTGCCTAAACCAGAGGATGTATGGATAGGAACTGGAAACACAGGGAATGCAGGACAAATCAATCCCTCAGAACCAGTGGTGAGAGCGGCGGTACTAGGAGGGTAGAGAGAAGGTGGTGTAGAAAGGGGTAACTAATTATAAGGATCTATATATAACCTCCTCCCTGGAGGATGGACAACAGAAAAGTGGGTGAAAGGAAGTGTCTGACAGTATAAGATATGATAAAACAATAATAATTTTATAAATCATCAAGGGTTCGTGAGGGAGGGGGCAGCAGAGAGGGAGGGGGGAAATGAGGAGCTAATACCAACGGCTCAAGTGGAAAGCAAGTGTTTTGAGAATTATGAGGGCAACAAATGTACAAGTTGACACTATGGATTGTGATAAGAGTTGTACAAGCCCCCAATAAAATGATTTCAATAATAATAATGAAAAAAAGATCACAGCCAAGAGGAAAAAAATGAGAAGCTAATGACAAGGGTTCAAGTAAAAGGAAAATGTTTTGAGAATGATGATGTACTCAACACAGTGGATGGATATATGGAGTGTGATAAGAGCTGTATGAGCCCCCAATAAAATAATTTAAATTAAAAAAAGTTTGTGGGAAATGGAGTGAAAAATAATGGAATATTTCCACAAGCTTTTTGAAGCCTCTCCTATACTTTATATACATTAGGAAGAATTTTTAAATTATAGTTCATGCTAAAAAATTTTAATAATAAAATTTGCTCTTAAAATTAAAATTAAAAATGCACTAAAGTAAGCATCTCATTGAAAGTCTTTTCTATGATTTACACTTTTTTTGAACAATGAAATTAATATTAATTTTTCTTCTCTTTCTGACTCTGCTTCTACAAATAGATGCTTGTGCGTTAATGAGCTCTGAAATGGACACACAGTCGGAAGCATGGATGCGTGAGAGTGCGCATGTGCGTGCAAAATTCACAGAAATGGGAGAAATGATGCGCTGGATGTTTTCACAGTCCCCAGTTCTTTACCAGGCAACTATTTGAATGAGGATATAATCATAAGAATGAAGTAAATCAAGACTTCCGTTGATTACACTCTCAAAAAACAGTATTCATCAGTGATGAAATAATTTTAAGGTTAACTGGGAAAGTATATTATAATAGGTAAAATATTCTTCTAACATGCTCTTTGGCAAATGAATTTAGTAATACTGATTTTTGTGCCTGACTAGTACTTCAGCAAAAGAAAATATATAGGATACAAGTCATGTTACATAGAAAATGTGACATTACCATTCAACAATCAAGTTCCCTATGTGACTTAAGAATGTCTACATTCTATTAAGCAATGCTTTGCAAATTTAACATTCTGATTTATTAGTCAATAGCTTTAAAAGATTTTTTGTGATACAAAAATATATAATAATTCAAATATCTTAGACCAATGTAATTATCTTGATACATATTTGACAAAAAATGAACAAATACTTTAAAAATATTTTTAAACCTCTGATGTTCACTATAAATACTAATGAAACATTCATCCACTTTACTTCTGCCATGAGACAGCAGAATTTCAAAGTAGCTCTAGTTCGTGTGTCAAGCACAGCCTTGTGAAGAGCCATATGGAGAAAAGGAATTAAAAGTCAAAACGTATAACCTGAGACTCCAACCTTGAGAAAGTGTTCCTGGCATAGTGCATGATACTGTCAAAGTCATATCTTTCTCCCAGTGAGTTCACTTCTCCAGGCTCCATCTTCAGAAAATTGTACTCTTGACCTGAGAATCAGGAATCAATTACAACTTAGAAAGAAACCGTTTAACACAGAGAAAAGAGAAACAAAAAAGGATTGCCTAGGGCTGTATCTATGCTTTACTAAATGCTGAGGTTTATGCTGGCTGTATTTCTATATTAAAATGAAGCCGTGAAGAGAGCGTGCCTCTATCATTATGGTTTGCAACATTTTAATCACAAATTGAAAGAGCAATAATGAATTCCATTAATTAATAAGTTCATTTCTGCAAATGGATCACCTATCAAATGCATGCTTTGTTTTGTTGTCCTAGGTTTATTCTTTTGCTACCTCACAACATTAGCTTATTTGACATCTCACTGCTTCTATGCTGCAAAACATGCTGCTCTTTTTACAGTTATATTTTTATACAATGACTTTCCCACTTTTCACTGTGTCTAATTTGCTAGGATCAACAAAAAACATTTTATTATTGGCATTAATGTCTTTCTATGAAACTCTGGAAATATAATAATAAATACTATGGGTAAAAATAGGTGTCCCCAAGTGACTCAAATAGTTGAGTCGGAAATAACAACCAAGAGGTTAATTCTTCATAGCCATTTACGGATGGCTCAGAAGTAAGAACTGAAATGAACTCTTTCTAAATGTCACAGATTTGAAAATTATTTGAAAACCTATAGAGTGTAATTCCACTGTGCATGTACGGAATGGCCAGAAGTTCGGATCAACTAAACAATAATAAAAAACTTGAGCATATGCACATAGGAATCTGTAGGCTTTGTCTATTTGACTTCATCACTAAAGACAGAAGTGAAGCAAACCTTCATTTTCATTCCAGTAATGAAACAACTTTCCTTCTGACAAACATGAGGTTCTGCCTTAATGAATTTGAGGTCAAATTCAATTTGGTTCAGCGTTTAACAATCATTGTGATTTGCTATTATAAACTTCTGAACATCTTCTATCTTTGGAAGGATGAGGAAGCCTGAGGATCATTCTGGCTGAACTTTTCCCAAGACAGATTTGGTTGTCCTTTTGGCAGTCCATGGCACTGTCAGTAATCATCAGCACCATAGTTCACAATTCAAATACACTGATTTTCCTTCAGTTTTCCATATTCAATGTCCAATTTTCACATTCATATGAGGAAAGTGAAAATAGCATGGATTTGGTAAGGCACACTTTAGTGCTCAATTGTAGAACATTTTCTTCATTCGTATAGTCACTGTCATTAGCTCCCCATTTCTCTTGACTGTTGTTTCCATGAACATTGATTGTAGATCCAAGCAAGATAAAATTATTGACAATTTGAATATTTTTTTTCACTTACTGGTCCAGTGGTGAGGATTTTGGTCTTTTTAACATGCCATTGTAATACATGTTGAAGGCTGCAAGCCTTGATCTTCATTAGCAAGTGCTTCTAGTTCACCTCACTTTCAGCAATTTAAGTGGGGTCATTTGCATATAAGCCTCTCATCTGTCCCTGATCTCAAACTCTTCTTCATAGAATTCAATCTCTCTGATTATTTGCTCAGTTTACAGATTGCAAAAGTGTGGTGAGAGCATATAAACCCACCACACACCTTTCCTGGTCTTAAACCACAGAAGATCCCCTTGTTCTGTTTGCACAATGGCCTTGAGGTATGTGTACAAGTTGCTCATGAGCACGATGATGTTTTCTGGAATTCCCATTATTTTCAAGGTTATTCATGTTTGTTTTTTTTACGGTCCACATAGGCAAATGCTTTGTGTAGTAAACACCTTTCTGGGATTCTCTGCTTTGAGCCAAGATCAATCAGAATTTATGTCTCTTGATCCACGTCCTCTTGTGACTCTGGCCTGAACCTCTGGCAGCTTCCTGTCAATGTATTGCTGCATCTGTTGTCAGATGTGTCTTCAGCAAAATGTTATTTGTATGTGATATCAATCATCTTTTCTATAATTTGAGCATTGTGTTGAGTCATCTTTTTTTGGAATGGGTACAAATATGGATCCCTTGCCATCAGTTGGCCAAGAAGCTGTCTTCCCAATTTTCTGGTATACGTGAGTGAGTGCTTTTAGTGCTTCACCAGCTTGTTAAAACATATCTGCTGGTCTTCCATCAATTCCTGGAGCCTAGCTTTTGGCTAATGCTCTCAGTGCACATTGAACCTGCTCCTTCGGCACCATTGGCATATGCTCATGTGCTACCTCCTGCAGCGGACTGGCTACCGAACGGAAAGCTGACTTGCTTTAAAGGTAAGTGATTCTACAATGTCATCTTCTTTTGATGCTTCCTTCATCATTCAATATTTTGTTCATATAATCTTCCAAGATTTCAACTCAAGGTTTGAATTTTTTTACTTTAAAATATGAAAAGTGTGTTCTTCCATTGTCTTTGCACATTTAACCATAATATTTTATAGTTAAATGCCCTTTAAATACTTCTGTCCATCTCTTTGACACCATCATTTCTTCCATGTGCTTTAGCTGCTTGATCATTAAGACCAAGCTTCAGATTCTCTTCTGCCATCCACACTGACTTTCTCTCTCTTTCTCGTCTTTTTAATGCCCTGAAGTTTTCTAAATGAGAGATATTCTTGATGTCAGCTCACAGCCCATTGGGTCTTCTGTCACTAGTGTTCAATCCATCAAATCTGTGCTTGAAATGTTCTTGACATTCAGGTGGGATAAACTCAGTCACATTTTGTGGACTTGCTTTAAATTTCTTCAGTTTCCATCTGAAATTATATCTGAACAATTGATGGTCTGTTCCACATTCAGCCCCTGGCCTCATTTTAGTTGTTGATATTGAACCTCTTACCACAGAGGTAGTTAACTTGTCTTTTGTGGCTTCTATCTAGAAAAGTCCATGTGTATCATCTCTGTTTGTGATACTGAAAAAGTATTTGTAAGGAAAAAACTGTTGGTCTTCCAAAATACTATCATGTAATCTCTAGCTTCACTTCTATCACAAACCCACATTTTCCAACCATATTTTCCTAATAGTTTCTGTCACCACAGCAACATGAAAACTGCCATAATACAACAAACTGACAGACAAGTGGTGAAAATCTGTCTTTTGTAACAACAATAATGAAGAAAACCGCACTGTTATAGGGTCAATTCTGACTCATGGTGACCCCATAACATGGGTAAACTGTCTTTGTGAGTTTCTGAAGATTTAAATTTTAAAATTATCTTCTGGTTGTATAATTCTTATAGAATAGCAGTCAATAGTTCAATCATTATCAAGAAGAATTGTGTAATCACCACCACAGTCAATATCAGATCAGTTTCTCTTTTCTGGTGCTTACTGCTGTCAGCTATCCATTTCCCCCCAACATTCCACTCGGTAATTACTAATCCAGTTATTGTTCTTTTTTTTCCAGGGGAGAGCGCGAACGCAGTCCCCCACTACCACAAATTGTGCAGTCATGTTTCCCACATTTGGCGAAATCGCAGGGGTCAGCACACCCGGAGTGCAATGGATGAGCCTCACCCTGGGAAAACCACCTTCATGATCATGGTATCTCCCCTGCCAGGTAAGTATTCCAGTTATTGTTTCTATTGATTAACTTATGATGGATTTTATATACACAAAATCATTAAAAACTACAAGAAGCAACAACAAACAGCAACGACAAAATAAAGCCTCATTAAAAAATACTCTGGCTCCTTCAGCGCCTGGAGAGCCCACTCCCGCCCCTCCGGTGCCCAGTTCCCTCCCCTTCCCTGGGCTGGGACAGAATAAATGTTTGCATGGAAAAAAAAATACTCTGGCTTCTCTTCAAATCGTATAAATCTTTCACCTTTCACTAAAAAATACCCCCAAGAAACAACCTCATTAAAAGTGCAAAACAATGTGAATGAGGGGGAGCACAGGGTGGAGACAGAAAGCCCATCTGTAGACAATTGGACATCTCCTTACAGAAGGGTCACAAGGAAAAGATGAGCCAGTTACGGTACAGTATCACCTTTCCTCTCCTTCTTTAATGCTTCTTCCTCACACTATCATGAATCCAATTCTACCTTATAAATCTGGCTAGGCAAGAGCATGAAACACAGGACAGATAACCCCCTCAAGACCAATGGCAGCAATACCAGGAGGGTAAAAGGAAGGTGGGGGTGGGGGCGGAGAAAGGGGCAACTGATGACAATGATCTACACATAACACCCTCCCAGGGGGAATACACAAAAGAAAAGTAGGTGAGAATGGACTTAAACAATATACATTATAAATTACACATTATAAATTGTCAAGGCTTCATGGAGGAGGGAGGAGGGCAGGAGGGGGAATGAACTGATACCAAGGGCCCAAGTAGAAAGAAAATGTTTTGAGAATGATAATGGCAACATATGTACAGATGTGCTCAACACAATGGATGTCTGTATGGATTTTGGTAAGAGTTGTACAAACCCCATATAAAATGATTTTTTAAAGGAAAAGAAAAAATGTACAACATATTAAGCACTGAATTAACTTTAAAGTGGGTCAAAAAGTAGGTCCAATAGTAAAATATTGTTTTTTTACTAAAACTACCTATGCCATAATCGACTTTGCAGTGATCGCTGTCTGATAACAAGGCTAGTCAAAGCCTGGAGTGTGGTCAGAAGGCATTCGCCAAAGGCTTCACCCACATGGGGAAACTGCAAATGGATTTTGGACTTCCCCTAGCTATCATTTACCAGCATTGTTTGGTATCACTTATTTGCATATGCTACTTAGATATTTTTCCTATATTTTAGGTACATAAATATGTATGGTGCAGTGAACTATAATTTAAAAAACAAAATTATTCAATATTTACTTCCTTTTTAAGTTATTTTCCATTTTGTCCACATAATAAAAATGTTTGGTCAATATAGCATATAACTAGAGCTAACAGAAAATTTCTTCTAGTTACTTGACTAGAAAGTGTATCTTTCAGAAATATTATTTCCTCTGTATTTCCCTTGCAATGAATCTTGATGGCTGACAGAGTTTTCTATATGGAGAAGTGCGCTTTTTTCTTTTCTTCTTTTCTTTGATATCCAGCACCAAGATTACTTCAGTATTACCAAAATAACACTTTAGTTGCGTTTCTGCACTATCACATGCCATTGATATTTCTCTTTCCTCTTAAATCATGATTTGTTAGTCTTTGGAAGGAGTCTTCTCTAACAAATATTGCTTAAATCTTAAATATTAGTGTTTCCCATTTTCTATGCTCAAACTCCTCCCTCTTACATTTGATTCCATAATCAAATTTTGAGCTCTAGACATATTCTCAAGTCCAGCATCACCTCTCTTTTGTCTGTTAAAGCTTTCTACTTGAGCATCTAGTGGCTCTCAAACTCCGAGAGATGCTAAGTTCAACTGGCCTGTGTCGTTTTTCCTCTAAAAAAATGATCTGTTATCTATATTTCTTAAATCTGATAATGCCACTCTTAAAAATAAAACATTGACTGTTGCTCCTCATATAATGTTGTTTGTCTTAAAATATTTCTGGAAGACTGTCTTCTTCCTCTTGGCTGACACTACTCTGATTGAGGACATAGATGGTTTAGGTTTCTAACCGGTTGTCCTGACTCGAAAGTAATCCTTCCCACAGCTACTTTCCTACTCTACGTTAATAATTCTTATAACTTAGAGAATTATTTTTAATATAACTATGTGGTGATTATAGTATTTCAGTTATTGCCCAGGGGGAAAAAACCACAAAATTCAAATGACCTAAACTTCTGTTTAGCACTGCTGCTCATAACATGGCCTTCGCAGGCCTTCAGCGACTAGTCTTCTGTTTGTAATGTGCGTGGCCTGAACATGGGGAAAGTAACATGATTTCATCTTCTCCAATTCCAGCTTCCATCATGACGTTCCCTAGGCCTAGAATTTTAATCACTCTTCAGTCTACCTTAGCACACGTGAAGTTCACTATTCAATTTAATAGCCTTTGTGATATCCTCATTGACTGGCCAACATATATTCAGTGACAACTGTATATAATCTGTTGTCAATTTGAATATTAAAAGTGAAGAGAGAAGGGGGTGGGTATGGTGGGGATTGAAAAAAAAAGAGTGAAGGGGTGGAGTCTAGCCTGTCAATCAGATCACAGCTTGATGACCTCATTTGGAGGTGTTAAGGAGATAAGTAGCTCACTGGAGGCAGGACGCCTGCTCACTCCCTGCGAGACATTGTAGATGACAAGACACACAGCGCTGCGCTATAGTGCCCTGAGCTGGAGGAGCCACGTGGAGACTCCTGCCAGTGCTGAGATGCTTACAATGTCACTGGATCCACACAACTTCCCACCCCCTGGCCTGTGGTTTTCCTGCATCTGATGTCATTGCATGTGTTTTGTGAGTTTGAAGAGGACTTTATAAATTGGTATCAGACATATGGGCTAACACTAGACTTGCGGACTTGATCTGGGCAGGGCTGGGATGTTTTCTTAATGTACAATTACTCTTTATAAAAAGCTATTTCTTATATACATATGAGTCTCTCTGGATTTGTTTCTCTAGCATCCCAGGACCAACACAAGAGCGTTTTGTATTCTATAGTATTGTCAACGTAAGAAATCTGTCACTTTTTGTACTCACGTTCAATAATTTAAACATATATGTACCATTTGAGTATTTGAGAACTAGATTCACAGATTTTTATGACAGTAAGTGCATCACCTAATAAAATAGTAATAAATAATTGGTACCAAGTATGTGGAAATGCTATGGAATTTCATTTTTCCAACTTCATGGTAGCTTTTAGAAAATAAGAATATAATTACTTTACTTGCGCTTAAAATTCATACTATCTACAAGATCTTGGCAGCCTTGGGGTGCCGTGGGTGAAACAATGGACTTCTAACTGGAAGTTCAGGGGTCTGAACTGCTGAATCACGGGAGAACAGCTTGGCTTCTATGATCATTTACAGTTTTGGAAACCTGTGAGACATAATCAACTTAACATCTAGTTTTTTAATTGTTATTTATTTTATTTTGCTTTGGCCTACAAATATTCCACATGAAAGAATTTGGAGAGGTAATAAACTAATGATTTCTAGGATTGTGAAGAAAAAAATTAGCTGAAAGCTTTAAATTGAAGGCATTACTCTACAACAACTGTCAGTGAAAGTAGATAATAGTTACAAATTCTACTTCAACTATTGAAAAATTTCTTAATAATCTGCTTTTCAGGGTGGTCAGGGAGCCCTGGTGGAGTAGGGGTCACACCCCGGTAGATAGGCAACCCTGGCTGCTGACTGCAAGGTCAGCCATTTGAAACCGAGCACAGCTCCTCCAGAGGAACCAGAGGGCCTTTACTCCCATAAAGAGTTACAGTGTCGGACACTCACGGGGCAGTTTTACTCTGTATTATAAATTCCCTGTGAGTTGGGATAGACTTTACGGGAGTGAGTTTGTTTTGGGGATTGGAAGCGGTAGTTTAAGGGAAAAGCTCAAAGAAATTATTAGACTATGCTGGCAATTCATTTCCCTGGAATTCTTGTCAGAAGTTATCCTAAGAATAATATAGATTCCTAAGGCAAAATAGTATATTTCATGGTAAATCTGTACTTTTAAATATCTACTCATTATCAATTCTAGAACTGAGTACAAAAAAAAAAGCTTAAATAAAAAGGAGACATCTAATAATCTTCTTTTAAGGTTCAGTAACCAACACTCATAGAAATAAAAAGCTGGACAAGCCAGTCAGGGGTGCAGTACAGCACTGATGAAACATACAAGTTTCCTCTAGTTCTTTAACACTTCTTCCCCCCACTATCATGATCCAAATTCTACCTTACAAATCTCGCTAGACCAGAACGTGTACACAGGCACAGATCAAAGCTCGAAGCACAGGGAATCCAGGACACCTAAACCCCTCAGGACCAATATCAAGTAGCAGCCATACCAGGAGGGTAAAGAGGAGGGTGGAGGGAGATAGGGGGAACCAATCACAATGATCTACCTATAAATCCCTCCAGGGGGGATGGACAGAAGAAAAGTAGGTGAAGGGAGACATCGGTCAGTGTAAGACATGAAAAATAATAATAATTTGTAAATTATTATGATGGAGGGGGAATGGGAGAGGGAGGGGAAAAAATGAGAAGCTGATACCAAGAGCTCAAGTAAATGTTTCAAGAATATGCTTTGTAAATGATGATGGCTGGCAACAAATGTACAATGTGTTTGACATAAGGGATGGATGTATGGATTGTGATAAGAGTTGTATGAGCCTCCAATAAAATGATTTAAAAAAAGAAATAAAAAGCTGTTTTAAGAAAACCTGAAAGTCACAAAACCATCCAATCTCTAGTAAAAATAAATTATACATATATGAGGGATATTCTAAAAGATCATATAATCATTATAATATCTTTTCATTGTATTTTTCATAAACTTTTGAATCCCTTAGTATAAAACCATGGTGGGTAAACAAGCAAAATTTTGATCCTACTATTTTAAATAATCAGCTTATTCCATTCATAGAGGTTGAATATTAAATGTAATGAAAGTGCAGTTCAAAAATATTCTATCAGCTTTTAAATGCAACACGTGTTGTAGTTTCTCACCTGGCTGTATGTTTTCTCTTATGATGGTTACATGGTTATCTCGATCTGGTCGTGTGTGTTCATGCCAAAAGCCTATCACGTGACCCAATTCGTGAACAACAATTCCAAATTTGTCACAGTTCTTGCCAATAGAAATAGCCTGAGGTCCATTTCCCCGCCGACCTACATATGAACAGCATCTGGAATAAAGTAGAAAGTGGTGGGAAGGTGATTTAGTGAAACTTTTGTATGAAACTGTGGTAGACTCTAAGGTCCAGTAAAGCCATGTATTGATTTTCAGTATCCTGATAAGATTCTACATAATACAAGACACTAAATGAATGCCCTTGAATAATTGAGAATGACAGTACAGAAGACACTGCCTAACACCTTTTTAATTAAATTATAAATGGAAACCGCCGAACATTATGCTGTCGAACCTTGAGTTCCATCAGTTCAAAATCCAGAGTAAGTACATTTAACGGCCTATTTTAATGTCCCTAAGCATGAATATTCCACTTCCCCTTCTTTTCAAAGTGAATGATTATTACAACTTTTAAAACATGCAACAGGAGTTTGATAAACTAATGGATGCTAATTATTGATGAATCTATTAAAACAGTTAATTAACCTTAATTAGTCAACAATAGAAAGAACAGAGAAATAACTGGCAGAGGAAAAATTAGTGACTTGTATTGTGGTCCTTAGATTTTGTTGTTATTGCTGGCTTTTCAATAGCATATTTTAATAAATGTATTTTTTATTTATTATATAGTCAAACAGTAAAACTTAGGTGTAGAAAAACTCATAATTTGTGAACTTTGGAGAGAGACAAACTAAACTACTTGGTACTTTAAAGAAGCAATAGTAATGAAACTAAACTAGCTGATGGTTATGCGCCACACTGAGTCATTGTTAATGATTATATTCAGGAAAGAGAGAGATGTGAAGCCCAGAAATGTGGTCAATTTCTTTAAACAAAAACACCCGTGCAACATACTCACTCCCATAGAAATGTCCTATAAATAATATTGGGTTCCAGAATGAAGAGAAAAAATATACTTCACAGTGTCTTATTCATGGAGCTATTCTTGTAAAATTCTGGAAAATAAGAAGCCTGTGGTGGCTTTGATCCCGGCTGAGGGGTATGAACTACAATTCAAGGTAAATAAACCCAAGTCCTCACAAGTGTATCTATAGATAACATCAGGAGAAACTGAGAGAAGCTTTAAATTGTCGATAATTTCATCTTCCTCAAATCCACAATCAACACTCATAGAAGCACAAGTTAAAAAAATCAAACGAAGTATTATTGCATTGGGAAAATCTGCTGAACAAGATCTCTTTGATGTATTGAAGAACAAGGATGCCTCTTTGAGCAGTAAGATGCCCCTGGCCCAAACTATGATGTTTTCTATCGCCTCGTGTGCACGTCAACGTTAGACAATGGATATGGAAGAATGGGGGAGAATTGATGCATTTGAATTGGAATGTTGATGAAGAATATTGAAAGTATCTCAGAGTTCCTAAAGAAGAAATGAATCTGTCGAGGATGTAGTCAAAATGTTTCCCAGAAGGGAGGATGGCTAGACTTCATCTCATGAACTCTGGACATGCTATCCGGAGAGATTCATCCCTGGAAAAGGCAGCATTCTTGGTAAAGTGGAGGGTCAGGGAAGAAGAAGACGATAGCAAGTTAGATGGACTCACACAGTGGCTGCAACAGTGAGCTCAGACATACCAATGAGTGAGAGGATGGTGCAGGACCAGGTACTGTGTATTTCTGTGCTACATCAGGTACATCGGTCATGGTACCTAACAACCACAGATAATGATCTATAACACCAGATATTCTTTTTTTTTTCCTTTTTTTCTCCCCCCTCCCACCTCTAACACCAGATATTCTTAAAGCTCTAATTGATTAACGAAAATTATTCACAGAAGAAATTCAGTCAATACATTCACAAAGAAAAAAAGAAAAGCACTTTAGAGAATCGCCATTTTTCACTGATCATTCACAGTTACTTAACCCATTATGATATTGTTCTTGAGACTTTTACAATTAAAAGACAGGTACCACCACCTAAATCAATGGAGCAATGACACAGGTGCCAAGTCCATTCATACGCTTTCTGACATAAATAATGTAGAGTTGGCAGCAGAGTCTATCAAATCATTCATAGCAAAAAGATTAAGTCCAATTTCATCAAGCAGTTACATATAAATTTTAATTTATTGGAAATACTGGAGAAAAAGGAAATGATAAAATGATGAAGCAAACAGATAAAATCAGATTATCGAGACTTAAAGAACATTGCTTCTCGGGCAGTGTAAGATAAGATATAATAATTATTTATAAACTATTAAGGGACCAGGGGGAAGGGGGGAGCGGGGAGGGAGGGGGAAGGGAAAAAAAGGGAAACCGAGCTGATTTCAGGAACCCAAGTGGAAGGTGAATTTTGAGAATGACGAGTGCAACGAATGTATAAGGGTGCTTTGCTCAATTGATGTATGTATTGATTGTGATAAGAGTTGTATGAGCCCAACTAAAAGGATTTATTAATAAAAAATAATAATAAAAAAGAAGAAAAAGAAAAATGCCCCACTCTTTCCCTGCCAGGTTTATGAACCGCTTTGCAGCCTAACAGCAGCACATTACATGTAATTGCTGGTTTAAAAAAAAAGAAAAGAAAGAAAATTGCTTCTTTGACAAATTCTAGACCATAAGAAAAGAACTTAAAAATCAGGTGCGATGATTAAAAGATAGTTCTAGAGTAAATGAGATCTCAAGACACAAGTGAAAAGATTGGAGTTTATTTGAATCCCAGTAAATATAAATTAATTTTAGTAAAATTTTAAAAACCAAATAGTTGGTAAAGCAGAAGGGCAGAGAAGAAGAAGAAGGCTCTCAATGAGAAGCATCGATACAACTGCAACAAGTTCAAATATCACAACTGTGGGAATGACTCAGACATCGGGTCGCTATGATTTGGAACCGATTTGATCTCATGTAACAAGAGACTCTTTTCTAAATAACTGGGGAAGGCCTATATAGATTGGGACTTAACCGAGACAAATGGCTAAGAGTTTTGCTACTAATGAAAATTCTCCCAGAGGAAAACCAGCTTGGTTGTCGCAAACCCTACTTTGATACATGACATGTCCGTGAGTGGAAATCAACTGGACAGAAACCTTTCTTTTTTTCTTTGAAATGTAGCTTGGACTTTACATGAAAATAAGTAATTATTTTGAATCCCATTAATTATGTTAATGATATTGTATATATGCAAAACATGTTTACATTGTAGGACTAGTACAACACTTGTCAGTGAAATTACATGACAACAGATTTGCTTTCAAACTAGTAAAAAGGAACAAAAACAAAGACAATATCTTTAAGTGAAAGATAAAAAAGGTAATATTGTATCCAAAAGTTACTGATTCTTGAATCTGATAGGCTGGTATGCTGGATTGTGTGTTGCTTACAAACGTGTACAACAAAGAGGCACTCTCTGGAGAACTGGCTTTGATTACTCATAGCCGAATCATCAGATATGTGGACATATGTGGCGAATGAAGAAAAATCTCACAATTTTCCTAAAAATAGAAGGGGTGATCAATTCATGGCATTCAATAAATAATATTTCAAGGACTTTGGACTTTATTCCCAGGCCAGCATTTCTTAAACTTTGTTGAGAGATATTAATGTAGCTTTCTCCACTCTAAAGCCAACTGGGGAGAGTGGGGACTAGAAGTGCCATTTTTAATTGGTTTAATTCTATATTCTTTCTACTTGGTTGAATATTAATAACATTTATTAACACAGTGCTATTAAGATGTAGCATAGTATTTTTACAACTTAAAGAAAGTTATAAGAAGCAAATCTTAAAACAAAAATTATAAGAAATACCAAACAACCTAAACAATTGTGGTAAATTGATGCGGCCCATACTTTAAGAAGGTTATTTTCACGGTCATGAATTGGACACAGTTGAAATAGACCAGGTGTGAGGTAAGAGGAAGTAGATGAATAGGATGCTTACTATGGGATACAGATGGAATAAAAAAGACAGTGAGCATAAATGGAAACTGAGGTAGAAGTGCAATCGAATCAATCGACAACAAGGCTAAAGTTTCTAACCTAGGTGAGTTGGGCATTGGCATTAGTATTGTTATTGTTACAATAAGGTATTGTAGCAGAGGGAGGGGAAGAACAAACTTGGGGTCAATGCAGAAAAGTCTAATATCAAAGAATATATTTCTTAAGAGTCCTGGGGTGCAGTTGGGCTGCAAGCAGTAATGTCAATATGCTGAAGCCACCAGCAGCTCCAAAGGAAAAATATGAACCTGTCTGTTCCTTAAACATCTATTATCTCAAAAAGCCTAAGGAGCAGGTCTACTGGCTGCCATAGGGTCATAGGGTCACTATGAGTCCGAATGAACTTGATGTCACTGAGTTTGAAGGGTATTTTTGTTTTGTTGTTATTGTGTTGTATCACATTTTATTATGTGAAATTCAGATACCTCACAAACAGTATAAGTAAATATTAGAAAATGAATGAAATCTTAAATATTTAAATCTTTCCCTGAAAACTAGCATAATCAAGCCATCCTCTGCTTCTACTTACCCACAGGGCCTATATGTGAAAACAATGTAACTCTCTTCATCACTTCTTTCAATGAAAGTCACACATGTGTGCTTTTCCCAATGCCTCATGGCCTGCTTGAACATGGCTCTCTGGTTGCCTGGAAAAATTGTTAGATGTTAATAAAACAGGATCTACCCCAGGGAGAAGAGTGTCATGCTGACTTCTCAACTTTAAGACTGGCCGAGAAGTTTAGTGTGCCGTCACTAAGATCAGAGAATGCTAGCCCTTGTCGCCACAATGAACTATGTTGTCTAAAGAACGAGTATTCACCCCCCCAGCAGAAGGGTCGTGTTCACTGCCTCTAAAAGGTGGAGACACGGGACCTGCATTCTTTCTGTCAGTTGAAAAGAGGTCAGCCTCCAGAGTGAATGAACACATTTCAAACATGGTTTAAGAACCAGAACATAAGTGTAATCTTAGAATATGAAACTAAATTTACTTTTTAATCTCACTGATGTTCTGAGATAATGACCTAACTTAATGTGGTATTTCTAGTTTGATTTAGTAACATGGTTTATATATTAATAGTCTATACAAAAAGCAGTGCTTTGTATAAAGTCTATTATTTCTTTAACCACATAGGCACTCGGGGAATCTTACCAGTGAAGTTGCCTCCAATCACATAGGGAATAACACCTCCAGGCCATATTCTTTCAGTTCTTGATGTAGCAGCCCTGGGAACTCGATTTTTCTCATTTTCCCCTGAGAATTTTAGAGGTACTTTCCCCTTAACTGTATTGTTTTGCTCCAAGCCTATAGTGACATTTAAAACACTCTGTGACACTGAATCATTAGTCAGGGGGACATTTACCTCTTAAAGGGTAGAAATTGAAATACCTTATTTACATGTTGGCACAGCTATGCCTGCAGTCAAAATACATTAATAAAACCTTCACTGATATTACATACTTGGAAAAGGAATTGAAACGTGTATTTTACTTCAAACTATTTTTTCTTCAGGCTCTATGAACAAATTATGATGATTTTTTAGACCACAGGAAAATTACTTTATATTATCTAGATTATTGAATCACTACGAGTTCATCACAAGATGATGAAATTTATTTTAATAATTGTTTTATGTCACTATAGAGTCAACTCCAACACATGCCAAGTCTGTATAGTTAATAAAGTCACAGATATGCAAAGCTTTTCATACTCTAGCTAAATTACTAAATATTTCAATTAGGACTGATATTTCTATACCACAGCCTGAATGTAAGCATGTTACACTGTACAGACATTCAAATACACTACATAAAATAGATAGGTGTTTGTCATCTGGAACAATGGGTCGTGTCCATTCTAATTTCTTCGAGATTCAAAGCATGATTTACAGAAGAGCATACAGTTTGAAGCTGCCAACATGAAATGTAGTCTCCTTCTAAAGACTTTTCCAGTTATGACTGGTTTGCTTTCCCTGGTGGCCTGTCATGACCTGACAGGACAGGGTAGAACAGTCCCTATGGAAGTAATAAGCTTTGTCTTTCTCTCCAGGAGAGGCTGACGATTTGAAGCTGTTGAGCTGGCAGTTACCAGCCCAACTAAGCAGGGCTGCAGAACAGACTCTACGGCAATGAGTTTGCTTTTGGAAGCACTGCATTGGAAGACAGGCCTGCCAATTCTCCTATGCACGCATGGCAACAACCTGGTGTTAGAATTGACTTGATGACTACTACTAAGAGTGGCCTATAATCCACTCTTCATCAACACAACAAATATCAAATGCATGTCCCTCTGCCTATGTCCCTAACATGCCCATCGTTTTCATCTCATGAAGCAAAGAATCTTTGTTCAGGTAATGTATACCTTACAGAAAATCTAAACACCATTATGTATTTAATTCATAATCCACCAATTCAAAAACTATTAAAATCTGAGCTTTGAACATAGGATTTTGAAATCAGTCACTCGAAAACGTACAATTAGTGGCTAATGAACTCAATAAAATAAAATAATTAATTATAAGCCCTTTATACAGGTTCTCTTGATGTTTTTCCTTAAATAATTTTGTGGGAAAATAAGTTTTCAACTATTTTTTATGATCTAATAAAGCAGTTTGTCAATTTATTTCCAGCTGGTTTTATTAGAAAACTAAGTGCCATGACATTTTTTCATTTTATTTAAATTGATATAGCTATATGTTTGATGAAAATAATTTACTAAGATAGCAAATTAACTGGAAATAAATAAAATGATTAATATAATTTTTGACAAGGAGAATCTTAAAATGCTAGGAGAACTTTAACTTGTTTCAACTTAAATTCTTACATGAAATAGGAGTCAATAAAAGAAAACAAATGAAAGACCTTTCACATGATATACCCTTTCATATTTCAAATTATAAAGTCATACTAATTCAATATACTGAACGTCTAGGAGTATAATATTTACTGTACATCAAGTCAAGCGTCTGCAACTTTAAACATTCATATACCAGAGCCAATTCTTCTGATCCTGTCTATAAGCTGGTAGAGGGCCCCTCGTTTCTTTGACATACCATGGTCTCCAAGTCCACCTTAAAGAACAAAATAAAATAAATAAAATTTCCTACATTACAAATTTTTAATAAACAAACTATAGAAGTAGACTATCTTGACTCCTCTTTGAAATTTCTTATACATTTCATGAGATGTTAGAGTGTGATAAAAATGTACACATAACAATTGTGGGCAACTAAAAAGTAATAATAATAACAACACAAAGGGGGTGGTAAGAGGAGAGAGATCCAGAGAACAACCTAAGCATCCTTTATTTGGTCGTCATAACAATGGAAAATCCTATTGACAACAGGAATGACTCTTTCTTCTTCGCTGTGGCTTTGACATCTCAAAACTCAAACTCAATCACTATTGAGGAGATCTGCCCCTGTGGGTTTCAGAAACTGTAAATTTCTTGTGAATAGGAAGCCTCATCTTCATCCAAGGAAGGCCTAGTGGTTTTGAAGTTAAGGCCTTAAGCTAGCTGCCCCACTTAAGCCACTATGACACCTGTTCTTCTTGACTTCAACATCAGTTAGTGTTATATTGGATGGTGACAGTTAGTTGCTCTGCCCTATGGATTGCCTTCTATTTACGAAATGTAGACAGAATGGTGTCAGAATTCAAATCAACAAATTAAAACAAAAACACGAGAAAAACAAATGTATAGTGTATATTTTGATTAATTTTTAAAGTATAGAAAATTATATAAGGTATCAACTATATTTTGAAAATTATTTTCTATTATTCATAACAAACCAATCATATGTAATTAGAAGAACATCATCTTATTATCGCACATTAAAGACTAGAAACTGTAGGCTCCTGACATAGGACAGAAAGTAAATGCCTTGCCTAATATCCAAGTGCTCTGATCCTTCTACCACGAAGGATTTCAATAAAATGCTGCCCCTAATTTTGTCCCATTTTCTTTCTTTCTCCACTTGGAATTTTATAGATAAATAATTAAGAGATGCCATTGAGCAAACAACCAATATAATTCCTAAGTCACCGGAACACTCTAGATGAGTTTGTGCCACAACTAGTGTCTCTGATTCATGAGTGCCTTGGAACTCAAAGACTGAAAGAAGGCCAGAAGTCCTATGAAGACCATGAACTGTTCTGAGATTTTAAACTATTTTCTTCTAAACCTCCGCCTTCATATAATTATTATTAAAATTGAATCATTTAGGTTAGAGTGAATAAAAAAAGAGGCACGAAGAAAAATGATAGCCATATAAGCCAAGAAAAAAATAAAATATTCTTTAGAAGGCAAATATATTAGAGTGCTTTTACACTGACTAATAACTCATTTAATGGTCTCATTTTTGCCAAACTCTTGGGGAAAATTTTTTCTGGAAGATTTTAGAAAGATGAGGTAATACTTCAATGCTTTCATTCCCAAGTACTTACAAGTCTCACTTTTAAAGTATGGCATCTATGCATGTGTTAAAATATTGCTTATAACACCTCTGATGGGACAATTATGCTTTCTATTAGACAGATCTGAAATGCATATTGACAGATTTATAAGGAGGCCTTTTTCATATTCTTTATGAGAAATAGAAATGTATTTAATGTTAAAATGTTTCTTAAAGGAACCAATAGCAATGAAGAAAATTTCAAAACTATCATAGATGGAAATATATTTTTAACATATTTTTAGTGATTTTGAGTTTTATTATAGCATTTGAAATAACAATTTCTGTAGATAATTTCTTGAAATGGAACAAAAGATTTCATGAATTGAGTAATTATTTAGCACATATATTTATTTTTAAAAATATATAACTAATTTATAAAAATGTATGGGAAAGGTTATTCAATTTAAAATAAGGATATGAGAAATATAACTGAGTAAGTCAGCATTAAAAAGTTAACAGGAAGGAGAAATATATATGTGTGTACATATATTTAGTATATAATATATAGGTGTATACACAGCACATATACACAATATATAAATATATATTTATGTATACACACATGTTTATATATTTATACATACACAATATATACATACATGCATATATACATATATTCATTTATATATACTATATATACATTTATATAGACAATGTATAAGTATATTTATATGCACAATAAATATACAGTATATATAAGTATACACATACATTTATATATTTATATATACAATATTTATACTTATATATACAATATATATTTATGTACACAATATATTTATATTATACATATAATATAACTTTTATATATGCAATATATGAAAATATATATTTATACATATGCACACATGTTTATCGTATGAGGGGATACCCTGCCCCCCAAACACAGAAAAAACGCTCCACTGTGCAGAGCTTTCTGGGTACACTTTCCCTAGTCTGGAGCAACTTGCTCTGAGTTAGTGCAGCCAGTGGCGTCGCCTGGGAAGGTTCTTTCTGGTTACAGTGAATTTTTTTCATAAAAGCAGTTTGAATTAAACCTCATTTTTGTGACTGCCGATTTAAGAGAACAGCTTGCAGCTATGAACTTTTGTTTCCTGCTTGGGAAAATGCTGCAAAAACGGTTGTAATGTTGAACACAACTTAGAAGGACAGGACTATGGGAAAAACTCAAGCATACGGGTGATTTTCTCATTTCAAAAAAGGTGAAATGTTGACTGATGACAAAACTAGTCTGGACATTCGTCAACTTCCAAAATGGATGAAAATGTTGACTTGTAGTGAATTTGGAGTTCGTTCCACCAGGTCAGTTGTCAATCAAGGTTTCTATTTAGAGGTTCAGAAAAGATTGCTGTAATAGTGTGCAACAAAAAAGACCTGATTTGTGGCAGACGGGGGAATGGTTTTGCCACCGTGACAATGCGTCTGTTCACACAGCCATCTCAGTGAACCAGTTTTGGGCAAAAATCAGCATGGCTCTCTTGACCTGCACATCTGACCATGTGACTTCTTTTTGTTTCCGCGAATGAAAAAGGACATGAAATAACAGTGATTTGACGATGTAGAAGAGGTGAAGACAGAAACGAGGGAGGTGCTGTCAGCCATCCAAGCAGATGACTTTGAAAAATGTTTCCAAGAATGTAATCGCAGATTTGATAAATGTATTAAGTGTAATGGAGAATACTCTGAAGATGATAAAGTTGTTTTGCAAAAAATATTAAATACATAGTTATGGGAAAAAATTTCAAAAATTTTGTCATTTTTTGGTATGACTTCATATATATATGAGATACTGGTGTGCTTTTAAAATTCAACTGAGTACTATTATTATTAAACTTTCTAATAAATATACATTTTTCATATGTCCTATAAATAATTAGTTTTATGACTGAAAATGTATATTATTTTGTATCTATAAAATAATAGTATTTTCTTCCAGTTATTTCTATGTTAAAGTTTAACAATAAATAAAAAGACAAAATAAAATAAATGTATTGAAAGTTTTAAAGTCATAGAATATGTGTGGCACTAAAGTAAGGGGGTGGGTGTAGGTTAAGAAATTATCTAGAGTTAGAAGCTAATAAATAATTTATAATAAAAAATGCAAATGCCCTCTCTGAGAAATGTATGATTTTGCTGACCTGTATCATTGCACTACCGTCCAGAATATATTGCTTTCATGGCAGTGCTCACTGTGAGACAGAAATTGCAGAGTCAGCGAATAAACACACTCTACAGGAATGCACTGTTTTATGATGACACTGTTTTTTGTTGTTTTCCCCTTTCTGTATTAGTATGTGGTTCTTGAAAGAGCCCAGGCATAACAAGGTACAAATAATATTATTTTTAATTAGTGTTATCATTTTTCTTTTCTCATGTATAACCTTTTATATATATTTTTCAAATTTTATATAATTTTCCAAGATATAGTGACATTTTCATGCAGAAAAATTCCCTGATTCATAGAAAGGTCATGCTAGGCTACTTAAAGTGTTTTACAAACACATGTATGCATGTATGCACACACACAGGGAGTGTGGGAACCAGTAACAATTACCGAATAACACGAAATTTGGTATTCTTGAACTGTCCTCTCAATTTTTCTACGTTTAAAATTTATCATAATACAGAGTTGTGGGGGAAAATAAATTGAGAAAGAGAGGAATTAGTTCACAATGAGAACTCTCAAGTCTGCTGAATACCAAGCAGTCATAAAAACAAGCTTGTCAAGGGAGAAGTTGAAGCAGTGAGTTCTAAAAGCTAGATATCATGCATAAAGTTTTCTACCTTATCTAGAAAAATAAATATTCAACTGGCAATTTTTATTCAAAATAAAATAGAATAAAATACCTTAGCAATATAATGTAAAGTATTTTAAAATGAGAAAACAGAATTTTTAAAATACTTAAGTCATTTTTGGTACAATTTTGTCCTGTTCAAAAAGCTAAAATTCAAACTATCTTCCAGCTTTTCCATAAAAATTAGCAGTTAAAGATGTAAGATATATCTTTATATATTATAAAGATACAAGATATATATGTGTAATATAAACGTTCTAGATAAGTTTGTATGTAAGTGTTCCAAGTATATATTTTACAGCTCAATATTTCATGGGACAACTGAATATAATACTCAAGAGCATAAAGTTTTCACTTTCTCAGAATTGAATCTGATTCTAACTCGATCACTTCTTTCAGTGAGACCATAGCTGCTTAACCTTCTTTATAAATCACTACACTATTGGTACCTGCCATAACTACCTAAACAAGGTCTGGTATATAATACACAGTATAATATGCTTATGAATTCAATTAGTGAAATACATGGAAACTACCTACAAGGTTGAAATCTCTAAATATGCCCATTTGTGCCCAAGAAGCAGAATTTGATCCAGTAGGTGTTAAAATGGAATATTTATAGATGTTTAGAAAGTATATTTATTCCAAAATTAAAATGTAACCAAATAATCAAACATACCTGTGGTATGTCCAAGTTTTCCAAAGGGGTTCTGTGTAAGGTCAATTGTTCTATCAATTTGAAAGATATTTAATTCTTCATCATCTAAGGCAATATCTCCCCAAAACACAGCTAAAAAAAGAAAAGTTTAATTAAAATGTAAAATATTTAAAATACATAAAACCATTGCTTAAGATATGGAAATGTGGTTGATATAGAGCTAGCTATTGCAGATCATACATGACTATAATATAGTTTAATTGGCTCTATTGGCCCTGTGGGTGTAGTGGTTTGCATTTGACTGTGATCTGCAGCGTCAGCAGTTCAAAACCACTAGCTTCTCCTCAGGAAAAAGATGAAGCTTTCTAGTTTCATCAAGTCTTACAGCGTCGGAAACCCAAATTGGCCCGTGTACTCTGTCCTACATGATTTGGAATCGACTAGATGGCAGTGATTTTGAGTGTTTTTGTTTGAGGGAAAAAAAGTAAAGATGAGCTAATATACAGATAAATAATATATATCTAGAAGCGCCTGCATGTTTATGACACACAGATCATTCCCAATAGAGTAGATAGAGAGTGATAACATTTAACCCATGAACCTTGTAAAAGCAAGTGCCAGTTAAGACAGCGCAATATGCAATGCATTCAGCCACATTTCCACATTTATATTTTACATAAAGGCACTTCTCTAAAGATAATATTGCCAGCAAGTGTCTATAAAATATTTGCATAACTACCTAAAGATTGAAGCAACATTTATTCAGGTGACTATGAGGCACCAAGTCTTTGACCTTAATAACAACACATAACACCTAATTTAAATCCCTCAAAATCATTATCTTAGAATCTAAAACTCTGAGTTTAGCTCGATAGCAAGTCTATTTTTATACAAATTAATAATGCAAAGATGTGTAAACTTTGGCATACTGAGAGAGTTCATTTAACACCAATACTGAATTTTTCATGTAAAGTCGGTTGTGATTAGACTTGTGTCCCCAAACAAGATACTACCGTCTTAAAAACCTGTATCTGTGAATGTGATCCTATTTGGAAATCTGGTTTTCCTTTTCTAGTGTTAGTTAGATCATCTAGGGTTGGAGTGAATCCTAAATTTAATCTCCTCTGTGGTATTTCATGAAGACTCAAACCTCACTGCCATTGAGTCAATGCCAACAGATAATGACCTAATAGGACAGGATAGAAAAGTCTCCGTAAGTTTCCAAGACTGTAACTCTTTCTTGTTGTTATTGCTATTACATGTCATTGAGTCAGGTCTGACCCACAGTGATCTCCAGACATAACAGCAGGAAACACTGTCTGTCCCTGAACCTTCCTCACAATGATTCCATGCAGAGCCCACTGTAACTTTTTAAGGGAAATTTCCATCTTTCCCCTGCTGAGCAGTTTATAGTCAATCAAATGATGACCTTGAGCAGCTAGCAGCCTAAGACATCCCCGGCAATTGGTTAAATCAATGGCAGACTGGCACCCATGGAGAGGACACCCAGTGGCAATGGAGGCAGATGTATCTAAACAATCCTCAGACACTAAAGATTCCTGGCAGCCACTAGAAGCTGAAGGAGAATAAGAATCTTCCACTAGAGCTAATGAGATGGTGCTCTGAGTTCAGACTTTCAAGCTCCTGAACTATGAGAAAAAGCATGCCTTTCAAACAGTCATCTTTTGCTTGGTTGAAATTTATATTTACAAATTAACTTTAGAATCATTTTTATAAAATATTAGAGCTGTAAAGTTTATACATCAATCATGAAATCCACACAGAATTTAAACGCTTTAGCCACAAATTTATTATATAAAGTTATTTATCTACTCTCCACTCCTAGTACAAAACTTACAGGAGAAACAAAAGAGATACAAGACGTTTAACAGGGTTACACTTTGACAGAAATCCAGAAATAGGAAAAAAAGAAGAATGAAGTAGTTCAGTTATTATCAGCTCAACCTATATTAAAAAAATTGTATTTAAATTGGAATTTTCTACTAAATCCCACCCTGGACTCTGTTGCCTATGGAATTGATAGACATGAAAGACAGTAAACATGACTTTGTTTTTAGAGATTCTTTATGGTTTACAGAAACAGAGTCCTGAAGGGCTGTCCAGCAGGTATCAGCGTTACACCGTTGTTGGGTGACACTAAGTTGATCTCGACCAGCACCACTGTAAGGAACAGACTTTACGGGACATAGTAAACTTACTCCATGAGGTTTAGGCTGAAACTGTTAGGGAGCAGATGGTCAGGGGTTTTTTTCCCGACACATTGGGCTGCTAACCACAAGGTCAGCAGAACCCCCTAGCTGCTGCTTGGGAGACAGACAAGGCTTTCCACTCCAGTAAAGATTTACAGTCTCGGTCCTACCCTGTCCTATATGGTTGCAACGAGTCAGCATGGATGCCATGGTGGTGAGTTTTTAGTACCATATAGCAGTAAGAGATGGGGCTTATTGTCTAAAAGTAAATCCAAATTTCAATAGGCTTCAAACCCATACATCAAATATCACGTGATGTTCCACTATCCCCTAAAGCCAGACATCAGTTATATGTAGAGAAACCATAGTATAAATTTTATTTATAAGTTTAAGCTACTTTAAAAAACCAAGTATGCTAGTTATTGAAACCTTCCAACATGCGAATGTAACATGAAAACAACGTGCATAGACACTGATCCCCCGATGCCACTCAGTGCAGTTCTTTCTCTCCTGGCGTTGGAAACGCAAACCGTGAAAGAAAGTTTCTCACACTTTAATTTGTGTAGGAATCACAGCAGATCTAGTGAAGATGTGGACTCTGATTCAGTATATCTGGAGAAAAGCCTCAAGTCCTTCATATCTGAAAATTCCTAACCAGCCACCTCCCCGCCCCCACCAGATTACCCTCTTTGTTAGTATTTTCCCCCCTGCAAGAGAAATTGTTAGGTAGCTCTGGCATGGGTATGGGGATGTCCGTTAACGCATGCCCAGAGAGCCAAGCACAGGAACAAGGAGTGGCGCACTGCGCATGCTCAGAGCCTCAGGTTTCCCACAGGTGGGAATTGTTGAGCGCTAAACCTGATTGGCCCTCCTGGACCAGGTGAATGCAATTCAGCCAATGGGGTCAATCAGGGGTCGCCTACCACACCTCCCCGTGGAATCCTTGAAAAGGCAGGAGCCCGGAGTCAAGACAGACTTTGAGTGACACCGAGCAGCTTCTGCCAGGCTGCATGGTCGGGAGGAGTCCTTTGGGGGCCGTGTAAACCTGAAATTTCTTCTCTCATAAAACTCACTTGGATCACGAGTCAGGCTTCGGCATGGATTCTTTCTTGCGCGGAGCCAAGGACCGAGGCATAGCTCTAGCTCCAGAGAGATCTAACATGAGGTTTACTCCTTTTAGAATAAACTGGTTCATTTCATAACTAAAACATACAACTAAACAAAGCACTACATCTTACATAATAAAAATAATAGGGGTAAAATGACACACAAATGAGTTTTAGATTTTTATTTTTCTATAATGACTTTTGACATGAAGTAGGAATCCTGCCCTGATGGATTATATCCAATATATATCAGCACTGCACAGTGATCTATCACTTCAGAGAAGAAAAAACATTGCCTCTGGGGAGGAAGAATGCACGCGATGGATGACACTGAAAAGGAGATAAAAACAACTCGAGCACATAGAGGGTGGCTTTATTGATCAGTATTTTTCCTAAATGAATAACTTGCCAGCTCTCAATATGCCATAATTTGCTTCAGGAAAAAAACAAATTTTTCCCTGAGGGTAGGAAATCTTGAGTGCATAAATCAATGTACTTATGTGCAGATTTATTGCAATGTAGGCCACATACAATTTTAACTTACGATGTTACCAACAGAACTTTTTAAATAGGTATTTTCTAATAATTTTTATCCTACCACATAAGATGCATAATTTCTCTATATATCTTATATCTATGGATGTTTCTTCAATTCATATTCTACTTGACTATGCTAATTCTGCATAGTAACATATTTTACTCATGTGTGGGTATAACAAACTGGGCCACAACAATTTATATTAATGTGAATTTGTAATTTGCATTATAATCTAATAGATGTTTAATTAGTTTTGAAAGTATATTTGCAACTCTCAAATCAACCTCAGATTTTATTTTCTTTGATCCAGTACTGTCAATTTATTTTCATCAAAAATAAATTAATAAAACATATTTTAAAGGTTTAAAAAGCATGCATGCTTACTTATTTCCACCATTTAACATACGATTTAAGTTAGTAAGATTAGAAATGAGAGCAATGTGGTGGACTGATGATAACTTAGAGAAAATGATAATATTTACTACTTATTCGGATTCTTAGAGTAAAAGTGGAGGTTGTAGTTAGCCAATAGGTCAAGACAAAAGATTACAAAGGACAAATTTAAAACTACATCTAGAACCGCAGTTTAAAATTTTTCCCCTCATAAAGTTTATTTGCCTTCAGCATATAATAAATGTTTGTTTTTATTTAAAGAGAATGACCAATACTGTTTTTATTGCAATAGTTTGGGTAAACAAATGATTGATAAAATTATGATGACAATGAGCAATCCAAGATTATAATTTCCCTTATATCCTAATGTTAAGAGATGTCTCTCCTAACCAATCACCTACTATTCTTTAGCTCTTGAGATGGAAAAGTTTCAGGGATTAGCTTTATCACAGAATCAAGTTTGAAGTCCCCTGAAAATTATATGTAAAATTATGCAAGAATTTTTTGGGGGGTGGGGAGTTTTTTGCGGGAAGTCCTTTTTAAAAAAGTAAGACCTACAACTTTTTCCACGGATCAAACCTATCAATCCACCCAGGAGGAAATACTTTGAATCTCCATCCTCTAGAAGATGAATGTATTTATGTGAATTACCAACAAGATGGCCAACATTACGTTGTGACTTGAGAGTACAACGTAGCCAGTGAGATGATAGTCTCATCAGGCATTACCTGAGGACACGTTCTCAGACACTGCTGCTCCCAGCAAACACAGTTAGGCTCTCATCTGTCCCATGGGCCTAGTCCGATGCTTCTGTCAACAGTAGGGCAACAAGCAAGATTTCTGTGGTCTGATTTTGAAAATGTTAATAACAAAAACACAGTTGCTTATCAAAATACTCAAGGTTGGAGTATTTGACATCAAGTTTTTCAGTAAATGTCTTGGAACATAAAATTAGATACATGAGGAAAATATGTCAGGAAATGGTAGGTTAGGTTAGGTGTACTATGTACATCATAAATTGGCCTTAATATGCAAAATACTAGCTACTTGATCATTTAAATATATATTTAAAAGTCTATCAATCTACAATAAATGAAATATCTATATCTATATCTCTATATATCTGTAGATATGTCTATAGATATATAGATATAGACATAGATATAGATCCCAAACCAAATTCACTGGCATAGAATTTCCAATTCATAACAACCCTACAGGACAGGGAAGAATGGCCCCTGTGGGTTTTCCAGACTAACTCTTTACAGCAGAGCAACTATTGATTTCAAGCTGCAGACCTTGTGGGTAGCAGCCCAAAGTGTTTCCACTACATATGAGGAGCCCTGGTGGCCTAGTGGTTATGTATTGAGCTGCTAAGCACTATGGCCCCAAGGCTCCTCATATGTACACACAAAAAAACCTCACTGCTACAGGGTTGATGCCTACGCATAGTGACCCTAGAGGGCAACGTAAAACTGACCATGTGGGTTTCTGAGACTCTTAACTCTACAAAAGGAGAAAGCCCATCTTTCTACCGTGAAGCAGCTGGTGTTTGGAACTGACCTTGAGGATCACAATGCTTAACTACTACTCAACTAGGGCTCCTTTTCATATGCATATATATATTTTTACAGTCAATAGGTAGATGACATTCTTTTTATTGTTCCAGTAGTATATTTTAATGCATGTAGTTATTGAAAATATATACTTTTTCTCTAAAAACCATATTTTCACCTTGATTAGCTCAGGATATACAACACTGAGTTAACAGATCAGTTATCTTGAGATTCATGAGATTTGGAGAGAGAGCTGTCAGATTTCAACAATGGCCAAGAACACTTGCTTATTACACGTTTCCATATACAGCTTAAACATTTCTGCTTTTAATAATATTGAATTTAGGGAGGAAGAATGATGTCATGTGAAGGTCTAGCAAGGCTATTTTGGCTATTCTATCCTATATTGAAGGCATAATGAAAATCCCCACAGACAAGGGCAAGAGAAAAGGCTCAAAAGTCAACTATTTTTACATGATTGCCAGCAAGTAAGCAAACTGTCGAGGAAGTAAGAACTTGCAAGAGTTCAAGTGTGTACATCTGGGAGACATGCTATACCACTTAAGCATGAAAATAATTTTTTAGTGACATTTTATGTGTGTGTACCGGATAATTTCTCCCCCCAAACTGTTACACATTAAAGTTAAAATAAGTATCAAGTTTGGGAAATAGTGATCAAAATATTTAACAGGTCATGAAACAAAATAAGAATAAATAAAAATAAATTTTGTATTGATTCTAAATTTAGAAATTAAAGTAAAACTACTCAATATGGCATATTGCTTTAGTTTCTCATTATAAAAATTCATTACTGTCTCTATTTTAGTCGTTTCTCATAAGAAAGCACCCTATGCAATGATTTACTTAAAATATTTTTTAAAATTTCTTCTAAATCTATATTTTAATACCTACCATGTACTGCAACAGTAGTCCTGGTAGTTAGTGGGTTATATGTAGGATAGAGTCAGCAATTCCAACCTACCAGGATCTCCAAGGAAGAGAAAGATGAGGCAACCTAGAGAAGTGTTGTACTCTATATAGTAAGGTTGCTGTTATTCAGAATCGACTAGCTGACAATGTTTTTTTTTTTGTTTGGTTTGGTTTGGTTTGATTGGGCTTATATACTATCACATAAACTCAACAAAATAATCAAATCTACAATAGAAAAGTTTACTTTTATGTAATAATTCATTGAGTTATATAAAAGTGTCACCTCATCCTTCTCCCATTAACAAGATTGAAAAGTATATGTATCTTACACAACTGTTACCTAGCCCATCTAAAAGGAGAGTCTTTCCCACTGTAGAGAGATTTGGGAAATTGAGAAGGTGCATGCAATAGAAAAAAAATTCTAGAAACAGATTGTATCACTATCACAAAAATAAAATAAAATAGCCTATTCAACTATACTTCAAATTTAGAAGTCCTTTCACAAATGTACAGAATTATTGCTAAATTTAAACAAAATTAATCAAGACCTAACATACAATCTCAATACAAAATCAAATATGCAAAACAAATAAATGTGTGTGCAATATACACCACACTAAAGTAAGAAATGTTCCCTTCAAATATGGAGATATTTGATAATGTCATTTTTCTTGTTTATGAGTTTCAAGAATAATCTATATTGATTAATAGAAACTTGTCTTTTAAAAATAATTTAGATTGAATGTAATTTAACATTATGGATCTTATTAATGCTAAATTTTCAAATGAATAACTTTCTTTTAAATTTGAAACATAAAATATGTTCTATAACAAAAGATGCATTAAAATATCATTAATGATTTGCATATATAGGCCACAATGCCCATGAATAGAATTTCTCAGGACATTTAAAAAATATCTCTCATACCGCAAATACTCATTTTGAACTCTCTCTTCAAAGAGAAAACACTGAGAGAAGAAATTTGATTTCAAAAAATGTAGAAATAAAACAAAAAAAACATATTGTTGAGGGGGATTCAGGGCAGAGACCCAAAGCTCATCTGTAGACAATGGAAAATTCCCTCACAGAAGGGTCACAAAGAAGGGATGAGTGTACCAGGGCTTAGTATATCGCCGATGAAATACATAATATCTTTGTTTCCTTGAGACTTCCTCAGCCCCCACTATCATGACTTCAGTCCTGCCTTTCACTTAGGGCTAGAACAGAGCATGAATATGGGTACAGATAAGAGCTCATGACACCTGGAATCCTGGTCAGATAGACCCATTAAGAACAGAAATGGGAGTGTCATACCAGGAGATGAGGGAAAAGGTAGGGAGCGGAGCGTAGGAAGGGGTTATATGTTGCAATGATCAACACATAACCACACCCCACAGACACAAGGAACAAACAACAGAAACTGTGGCTGAAGGGAAATAGCAATCGGTGTAAGATATGAAAATAATAATAATTTATCAAGGGGTCATGAGAGTGGGACAGGGAAAGAGAGAAAAAAAGAGGAGCTAATACCAAGGGCTCAAATAGAAAGTAAATGTTCGTAAAATAATGATAGCAACATATGCACAAATATGCTTGATACAATTGATGTATGGATTGTTATAAGAGCTTCCAATAAAATTATGTTTTTAAACAAACAAACATATGTTTAGGCCAGGGCCGGCTAGGGCAGCCCCCACTTCCTCTCCAGCTCCTCAGGAAGATGAAACTTCAAAGCCCCCAAATCCAGTCTCTCTGGAAGATGGATGACCTATTGAACTATGCACCTCCTGCCCCAGCACCCCAAAGAGCTAATCTCTCCAGGCAGAGGTTGTATAGCCCCTTTCCCAGCACTGCAGAGAACAGGTTTGCAAACAACAAGGTAACTTCCCACGGGTCCTATCCTGACTCTAGGCCCTCCGGCTGCAAGCAATAAAAGTCTCCCTTCCTTCTGTCAAAGTATTCTTCCTTAGCTGGAGCCCTGTATATCTCCCACCAGCTCACCAACAAGCTGCGACTTCCCTGACCTAACTCTTGGGGTTGTGGAACTTGTCTAGAGTTTTCCCTTGCCTTAATAAAGCCTCACTATACTTCTCATTCTTGACGAAGCCTTATCTCCTTCTGCGCCTCCTTCTCCAACCTCTCATCGTGGTGCAGAAACCTGGAACTGCCAGGAGGGGACTCTGTGCTGCCCCGGCCTCCCTCTGGCAGGTTCATGGGCCCGTCCTCCGCTTCGACGGACCTCTGAGGCTTGTCTGCGCAAGCACTTCTCTGGTCTGTCTTTCTGTACATGTTTGTTCTGTCTCATTTGTCTTGGTTGTCTTTCTGGACCCTGAGGACCAGCAAACAAAATGTAGAAATAAATACTGAAACACTTTTTAATGTAACCTAGCATTTGCTCTTCTAAGCTCTAAGAAAATGAGTTATCTTAATTCACAGGTTGTAAAACACTGCCGTTCCTGCACTGCTCAAATAATGAACATGTAATAAGCCATTATCAAGATTTGCTTTATTTATATTTTTCATGTTGCACATCTGTAACTAGAGAACACTAGGTTTTATTTTTCCCCTTGCCTTAGGCCTGTAATTATTTACAGTTGTGGTGAATGTACCATAAAACCAAGTACTTCTTTTTAAATTCAGTTTGTCTATTTTCCAAATAATGACACTAGTTCCTAAAGCAAAAATCCCGTTCTCTTCCTGAGAAGATGAGTATTCCTGAAAAATTACTGTTTCTTGTATTCTAGCTTTATTTTTCCCATTGGCTAATCAGCTTTTCACACTAACAAAATACATTTTAATAATTCATGTTATAATAATTATTTTTATGATATGTCAAGAGAAAAACTAGTTCCATTCAAACCTTTCTGATTGGAATTATTTGTAAAAAGAGGTCCTTTTAACCACATTGAAAAGGCCTGAGATTTCATATTCCCCATAATAAAATCCATAAGACAGCAAATGCTCAGTAACATAAACTACAGACTTTAAAATTTCATAGAAAATTTAACTCCATATTGTGATTTCCATCTTTCCTCCTTTCATCTTAAGTTGCTGTTAAGAGCCATTGAATTAACTTTGACTCACAGTGACCTCATGTCACAGGAGTCACCAGGGTTCTGTTAAACCTTAAATAAGTGAGAAGATAAGGACATTGAATTTTATTTACTGCAAACCAATTACTCAATTACAAAATTTACATTTTGATCTGAAATCTCCCTGTTGTTGTTGTTGGGTGCCATGGAGTCAGCAGAACTCCTAGTAAGTGAAACAGTGCCTGGTCATTGGCCTTACTCAAATAATAATAATAGTCCATATTATAATATCTACCATTCACCTAGCAGCAAAGTGGTTTACACTAACAATAGGGCATTTTGTAGAGGTATAGAATTCTGAGAAACATCCTCTACATAAAAGTTTTATTGAGATCATGCTGGTGACTCAACAATCACAATAGTCAAATTTCATATCAAAGATATATTACTCTTTTTCAGAGTTAGAGGGGAGGACATGTTAATTGGTCTGGAATGCACATAATAAACATTACAAAAAATGAAAATGATGTACAAAGAATAATGCACTAAGGGACAATTGAGTCATACATATAATTCCTTATGTGACATATTATGATAATGGACTCTATAAACCTAAGGCTATAGTCTTATTTTGTGCAGGATTAGCGGGGGTGGGGGGTGGGTGTGGGTGGGTGAGGTGAGTTAAGACCTGGCCTTAGTAGAAGCTGTGAACCAAGCCACAACCTTTGTTTCCTTGAGGGCATCTTTTATTCTCTTTTAGTAGAGGGTATGACTTAAGACACAATTGTTTGTGGGATATAAAAAGACTTTTCCCCAGCTTTGTCTCCCCCAAAGATATGCCAAACATTAGAGGCTATTTGCCAGCACATGGTGGGAAGAAGTCAGATGCATTCAGCCCTCAGACTACTGTCTCATCCCACCACAGGTGGGGCCTACTCCCTGCTGTTAAGGACAATGGGTTACTTCTCCCTAAAGACTTGCAGCCAACAATCTGGTCCACTGTAGGTGGGGTTCACACCCTATTGATAATGGTTTCTATGGCTAGCCAGAGAACAGGTCAAACCTGCTCAGTAACATCCAAAATTAGGCTGCCTCCCTGAATCTAGGATCCTTCCATCTTGTCACATGTGTACCCCCAATACCTCCCATTCCTATTGCTTGTATACCCCTAGATGGTCCCTCTCTCATCACTGTATTACCTATAGCACAACCCCTTCCTTTGACGTATGTTTTTACCTAAAATTAGTGGGCTTGCATGCCCCTAAAAGATACATAATCCTTGGTTAGTAATAAACCTTTCTGACTCCCTTCTGCTCTCCCTCCTGCCCTGTGCCACCAAGAGGAGCTGCGGTGAACATGCTACCATGAAATGTGTCAGACTCCTTCATTTACTCCCTTTTTTAATCTATAACTTTACTATAATCCTTATTATTATTATTACTGTACAATTGTGCCTACTGGACCTGTGATGATTTTTTAGGGGCTGGCTCCCCTGACAATTGTTGCTGTCCTTGGATGGGGTATATATACTGGTACCATCACCCAGTTCTAACAAGACAGCCAGACCTCTATTTCCTGATTGAGCTTTGGCAGAAATAAAGCTTGCTGGGACTTTTGGACATTTTGGCTCTGGCTCTGGACCCTTCATTTTGCTCACTTCTGCCTGACCCTCTGATTTTGGAGCAAATAGCACCACCACATGAGGCATTTCCTCAAATTTTGTATGTCTCTATGTTGAGTTTGAGCGAACCGCAGAAGCCAGGGAGGGAATACTCAGCAGAGGAAGGGAGGTGTGTGCGGGGTGGGAGGTGGGGGAGGAATGGAGTAGAATATTATCTTGGAGGAGTTTGCACATGTGGGACATCTTTAATCTCCAACTCTTTGAGACTAGTCTGGTATTAATTCTTCTAAAAGAAATGAAACTATTACCGCAAGAGGCATTTTCATACTTAAATGGAGGCAACCATGGGACAGTACTGTTTACACATTTGTTCCAACTCAATATTTATTTAATGTTATTTTTCTGCTAATACATTTTAAACTGTTAATATCAAAGTTCTATCTACTCTTAAAAGTACTAAACTTGAGATAGTACTATAGTTTTCTTCATAAATATTCACAAGGCAATTTGTTAAAAGAATACCGCTATAGATTTTTCAAAACAAACATATAAAGAGCTACATATGTCCACACATTTGTTTGCTAACAATATTGCTAATAATACTGTAAATAAGTTTACAATTTGCAGAACATTTTAGATAATCATTATGTCTTGTAAATATATATCTAGTTAACTAAGCTAGACCCTGTTTAAAAGGGGGGAAAAAAGGAAAGGTGAAGAAAACCCCTATACAAAACAAAGAGAAGTATTATTTGTCCCTGTGCTTATTTGAGTTACAGGTAATTATATTGAATAATATATATTTGCATAAATTTTATAACTATTAGAGGTTTACTAGAAAACCCAGTTTTAAGGAATAGGAAGAAAATGTCATAAATAAAGATGCTCTCTTTTAAAAAAGAATAATAAGCTTACAAACATTTTCAAAATTTATTATTTTTGTTAAATAAGATTAATAAGCTTATAAACATTTTCAAAATTTATTTTCAGTTTATTCCTTTAATTAAAAGATTAAGGGTCCTAACTTTGGAAAATGGTGAACTCCTATGCCTGGCACTTATTAGAATACTTAAGTTAAATTGATCACTTTTTTATAAGCTTCTGTTTCTCTATGCATGAAATTAAAACTTACCTAATAGGTTCAAAGAAGGGGCATACCAGAACATTTCATTTGTGCTCATGTGGAATCTGTGCATCGACCAAGCAGTGGTTGTTCTCACATAACAAGGGGCTACTTAATGGAGAAGAATCAGAAAAGGTATGCATCAAGGTAGCATCATTGTCCCATACTGTTTCACTCTGGATGCTGTGTAAATAATTAACGAAGTTGGACTATATGGAGAAGAACAAGGTGTCAGGCCTGGAGAAAGACTCATTAGCAACTTGTTATATGCCTATAACACTACCTTACTTGCTGAAAGCCAAGAGAACTTGAAGCACTTACTGGTGAAGATCAAACACAATAGCCTTCAGCATGGATTACAACTCAATGTAAAGAAAACAAAAGTATCTCACTAGACCAATAAGCATCATGATAAAAAAAGAAAAGAATAAAGTTGTCAAGGATTTCATATTACTTAGATCCCTGTCTTCATAGAGACAGCAACAAAGAAATCAAGTGGTGTGATAGTTACACAATTTCATGTCAAATTCATGAAAGAAGGAAAGGGTGAAATTTAGCCTGTCAATCAGGTCGAAGCCTGATGATGACTCCTTGTGGGTTTAATCATAAGGATTCTGGGAACTTCCTCTGTTTTTCTACTGGGAGGCAGACCACACTCTCTCTCTCTGCTTCATCTTCCTGTTGACTAGCCACATAGAGCCACACTTAGGGCAGCCAACGTTCTGGAGATGTGGCCACAGTCATTGGTTGGATCCATAAGAGTTTGCACCCACCAGACTGTGATCTTCCTGTGTTCTGCATCATTTCATGTGACTGCGTGAGTCTGAAGAGTGATTTATGGACTAGTAGCAGACTTATGGGCTAACATCGGGCTTATGGACTGGGATGTTTTCTCAATATAAAATTGCTGTTTGATTTAAAGCTCTCTCTTATACACATATTAGTGTCCCTGGATTTGTTTCTATAGTCATCCTGGACTAACACAAAGAGTATATTCCACTGAGCAAATATGCTGCAAAATACCCCAATGAAGTACTAAAAAGCAAACATGTCTTTTTTTTGTTGTTGCAAATATGTCATTTTGAGGACCAAGGTGAAGTTAACCCAACTCATAGTATTTTCAATCATCTCATATGCTTGTAAAGCTGGATAATGAACAAGAAAGACAGACATGCGTGTTCACATTAAAATTATAGTATCAGTGAAGAAGAGTGAATATACTACAGATCACCAGAAAAATGAGAAAATCTGTCTTGGAAGCAAAATAATCAGAATGCTCCTTAAACACGAGGATGCCAAAACTTCATCTTACATACTTTGGACATATAATCAGGAGGGATTCATCCCTGCAAAAGGATATCATGATTGATAAATAGATGTCAGAGAAAAACAAGATGGACATCAGTGAGATGGACTGACACGGTGGTTGCAACAATCAGTTCCAACATAACAGCAATCATGAGAGTAGCATAGGACCAGGCAGTATTTCATCCTGTTTTTTGTAGAGTAGCTTTGAGTTAGAAATAACTCCATGAAACCTAACAACATAACAATAGGTTCATGATTGAGAATTGGCAGTATAATGCTTATAAAGTTTTACTAAAATAGTTGCTGTGGTAGTTGGATGACTTTAGGTCAACTAGATCCTCATGGCTAGGGGTGGAGTTAAAAACTTCATCTCTTTACCAGCCTGGAGTAGGGAACCAGTGGAGAGGTCTGAGGGGCCGACCCCAATCCCAACTATGTGTACACCTGCCCCTCCTCCCAGAAGAATTTACTTTAGAAGACGGCACTGAAGCTGCAGCTCCGGGAGAGGGACATGTCTGATCAGAGCATATGGGAGCAAACGAAGGGGAAGGAATTGAGAGTGGAGCACATCCTGGCCCAGCAAGCATTGGGGAAGATATCCCTGCGCAGAGCAGCCAATGCACAAAGAGGACCATACGGCCGGCCCCATTATGAGACATGACATCCCTCACTGACCCATTGCCCTACAGGGAACAACACTGGAGACAGTGTGTGGGAATCGTGTCCGATCTGATCCCACTCCACAGAGGCAAAACACTAAGGGTAGGCAACAGAACAATGGGGAAAAGAACAAGGGGAACAAAGCAATGAAGTCCCCAGGGAATACCAAAAATAGGCTTTGGGGCCAGGGCTTGGCACCCCATCAGACTCGACCAGAAAACACTCCAAAAGGCCAACAAACAGTCCTTGAACTAACTACAGGCTTCTCTTTGTTGTCACTAGCTTGTTGTTGTTGATTATGTTTGGTTTTCTTTTGCTGTTTGTTTTGCTATGTCCTGTTTTTGTGCATGTTATTATCTCCGCAGGTCTGGCTAAATAAGATAGGCTGGATGAACAATCTGGAGGAGAAAACAACAGAACCAATGGTTCCTGGGGGGACATGGGAGAGAGGGAGGTGGGGGGAAAGGAAGTGGTATAAACAAACCCAGAGACAAGGTGGTGAGGAGGGTGTACAAGGCCTTACTGAGAAATTCCTGAAACCCAAATGAAGGCTGAGCATGACAGTGGGACAAGAGGAAAATAAAAGGAAATAGAGGAAATAACTAGGAGGCAAAGGGCATTTATAGGGATCTAAATAAAGGCATGTACATATGTAAATATATTTATATTGATGGTGGGGAAATAGATCTATGTGCATCGTTTAGTATGAAGGCATCAGATGGACATTGGGCCTCCACTCAAGTGCTCCCTCAATGCAAGAATACTTCGTTCTATTAAACTGGCATTCCATGATGCCCACCTTCCCAACATGATCGCTGAAGACAAAATGGGTGCATAAGCAAATGTGAAGAAAACTGATGGAATCAGGCTAGCAGGCTTGAAGGTAAACAAGCAAGGTAAACAAGCAACCATCTAGCTCAGAAGCAACAAAGTCCATATGGAAGAAGCACACCATCCTGTGTAATCACAAGATGTTGAAGTTATCAGGTATCAGGCATCAAAGAACAAAAAATCAAATCATTGTGAATGAGGGGGAGTGCAGATTGAGGACCCAAGACCCATCTATAGGCAATTGGACATCCCTTTAGAGAAGAGTCACCAGGAGGAGACAAGCCAGTCAGGGTGCAGTATAGCAACAATGAAACATACAACTTTCCTCTAGTTCCTAAATGCTAATCTCAATTCTACCTGACAAATCTGGCTAGACCTGAGGATGTACACTGGTACAGATAGGAACTGGAAACACAGGAAAACCAGGACAGATATCCCTTTAGGACCAGTGCTGAGAGTGGCGATACCGGGAGGATGGTGGGAGGGTGGCGTGGAAAGGGGGAACCTATAACAAGGATCTACATATAACCTCCTCCCTGGTGGATAGACAACAGAAAAGTGGGTGAAGGGAGACGTCGGACAGTGTAAGATATGACAAAATAATAATTTATAAATTATCAAGGTTTATGAAGAGGAAGAGTGGGAAGGGAGGGGGAAAAGTGAGGAGCTGATACCAAGGGGTCAAGTAGAAAGCAAATGTTTTGAGAATGATGGCAACAAATATACAAATGTGCTTGACACAGCGGATGTATATATGGATTGTGATGAGTTGTATGAGCCCCAATAAAATGATTTTTTTAAGTTTAAAAACTAAATGAAATAAAGTTTAAAAAATAACAGTTCCTCAAAATGAAACAAAAATTCATCTCTTTAAAAATAACACTTCCTGGGAGGTGTGGCCTTTTATATGAGCGAGGGCCTCTGGGAACTGCCTCTCTTTACAACTTCATCTGGCTGCCTGCAGGAATGCCGCCGGCCTCCAGGGGTAGCCCCCATGTGAGCCATGCAGTCCTCAAAGCCATTGGTGCCCTGCAGTGTTCTTCATGACTTTGTGTCCATGAGACTCTGTGCCCACCAGCCTGTGATAGTCCTGCTTCCCAGGTCACTGTTCTGCATCACTGGTGTGTGGGTGTATGAGTCTGAAAAGGGGATGATGGGCTCGCCCCACACTTAGGAACCTGAGTTCGGCTGAGCTGAGATGCCTTCTTGATATATAACTACCTCTTGATATCAAATTATTTCTTACATATAGATTAGTGTCATTGGATTTGTTTCTCTAGACAACACAGCCTAACACAGTTGCCATATAGTAAGTACTCAATACATAGCTGAAAAGGACTTTATATTTATTCATATTAAAAAATATCTAGATAGACTTCAATGGAATTGTCAAATTTACTGAACTGCAGATAAAATTCTGATTTTTTGAGAGGCACTCTTACCCCCAGACTTGTTTCCCTTCCATTTCTATCACATTGAAATGTATTTGTTTCATTTGGATTGAAATAAATAAATAAATAGATAACTGGATAAATAAATAAATAAAAGATAAAAACCAATTTTACTGACCATTGAGGTTTAAAACTTTTCTCCAGCAGTTTCAGATCTTATACATCAATTTCTGTATATCATCATCTGAAAGATGATACTAAGAAACAGCTTTCTATAAGCTCTAATTAACTTGTAATTAGCATTTATATGAACGAATTTGGTTAAGTTATATGATATTCCATTTAGCTGAAAATATAGTGACTCGCAGCAATACACTAAAAGGCACTGAGTCAATTGTGGCTCATAGTGAGCCTATAGGACAGGGCAGAACTGTCTTTGTGGGTTTTGGAGTTTCTTGGGAGCAGAAAGTCTCATCTTTCTCACACAGAGACACTGTCAGGTTTGAACCTCCACCCTTGCGCTTCGCAACCCAGCACATGCCGCTGTGCCATCATATACATTGAGCACATATATGACCGATTTCCCCCTTTTGCTTTGCTCCATTATTTTTCTTGAAAGCACTTCATAATTAAAAGGAAATTGCTTTTATTTCATATGGGTTTTTTCAAGAGCCCTGGTGTCATAGTGGGTAAAGCATTGGACTGCTAACTACAAAGCCAGAAGTTCAAATCCACCAGACATTTGCAGAGAAATAGATAAGGCTGTCTGCACGTGTAAAGATTTACAGCTTCAGGAAGCCCTGAGAAGTTCTATCTATCCAACAAATGAGTCAACAGCAGTGGGTTTGTTGGGGTATTTTGTTTTTGGTTTCACTAAAATGTTGTTCACTCACTAAATAAACTTTCATTAAATGTATTTTTGTTCAATAGTGACAATTGTAGTGTTTTATGTAAAAATGTAATTTCACCTTATATTCACTGAATGACACAACATTTAGGCACTTACTGAACTATTTTTTAAATCATGTATGGGGGCTCGTACAAGTCTTAACACAATCCACACATACATCCATTCTGTGTCAAGCACATTAGTTCATTTGTTGCCATCATCTTTTTCAAAACATTTGTGTTTTACTTGAGACCTTGGTATCAGCTCCTCATTTTCCCCCTCCCTTCCCGCTCCCCACTCCTTCATGAACCCTTGATAATTTATGAATTATTATTATTTTGTCATGTCTAACACTGTCTGATGTCTCCCTTCACCCACTTTTCTGTTGTCTGTCCTCCAGGTAAGGGGTTATATGTAGATCCTTGTAATAGGTTCCCCTTTTCTATTCCACCTTCCCTCCACCCTCCTGATATCACCACTCTCACCACTGGTCCCAAAGGGATTATCTGTCCTGGATTCCCTGTGTTTCTGGTTCCTCTCTGTACCAGTGTACATCCTCTGGTCTAGCCAGATTTGTAAGGTAGAATTGGGATCATGACAGTGGGGGAGGAAGCATTTAAGAATTTAAGGAAAGTTGTATGTTTCATTTTGTTCCTAGTGTTGCACGAGGTACTGGCAATTCAAAATGAAATAAGGAAACATTCCTTTGCTTACAACTGAACAATAAGTAACTCGGGTATACTCTCTAACCAACACTCATGTCCAGTTTTTAATTAATGATTTCATTTCCTATTTTTCAATTTCACTTTTCAAAAATTTACAATAAAATTGGAATATTTCATTGTAAAGTAGACCTCATTGCTAAAATTGTCAACTATAGCAACTTCTCAGCTTGCCTAATTTTGCCGACTATGTACCTTTGACTCTTAATTACACATAATCCTGAGCCTCTCTGAGTGACAATTCATTATCACCATTGGCTGCACACTTGAATTCCTTTTTCTCTGAGGCCTTAGCTAGAACAGCCCTTTCCATGCTAGTTTCCAAGAAGCACTAATGAAATTCAAGAAGAATATGACATAGAAAAGGGATATGTTCAGAGAGAAGCTTCAAAGACAGTATTTATTTTTGATGAATTTGCACTAGTTCACGGTCTGGCCTTCAGCTCACCAATTCAGAAACTCAATCTTGCCAGTCTCACAAATCCATTACATTTGTAAATGGAGACATTCCTGAGAATATTTGTGAAAGATTGTCAGCATGAAGAGAAAAATGATAGTCACAATAAGAAGCATAAGTGCAATGAAGATTGAGCATTCAGGTTTTCTCCACAACACACCAACAATGAATATGAGTGCATGGAAGGGAAAGCTATATTCAGAAGCTTGCCTGTGGAGCATGGAATTGAACAGGGAAAAAAAAAAAGGTTTTCTGACACAATTCCTCCCCTACCTGCAAGGATTTAAATAGGCCATTTCAACATTTGCCCTTGGAGTTTTAATGGCCTTCGATCTTAATTCTGTGTTGTTAATCATCCTTGCAGTGGCTCTGACTCACACTGACCCTACATACAACAGGGTGAAGCACCACTTGGTCCTGTGCTACCTTTGAGCCAATTGTGGTAACATCTGTGTCGATGCATCCCTCTGAGGGACGTCCTCTTTTCGCTGCCCCTCCACTATGCCAAGAATGACATCCCGCTCTGGGACTGGTCTCTCCTGATAACATGCCCAAAGTACAGGAGACAAGGTTTGCCATGCTTGCTTTTATTAAGCATTCTGGCTGTACTTTTTCCAAGACAGATCTATTGTTCTTTTGACAGTTCATGGTACTTTCAATGGTCTTCATCAAGACCATTGTTCAAATGCATCAGCTTTTCTTAGATCACCTTATTCAATGTCCAACTTTCACTTTACATATGAATCAATTGAAAATACAAAGGCTTAGATCAAGTGTACTTTAGTCCTCAATGTAACATCTCTGCTTTTCAACACTTTCAAGTTTCATCCAGCAGATTTATGGAATGCAATGTTTCATGTTATTTCTTGACTGCTACTTCCGTGATCATTGATTATGGATCCAAGCAAGACAAAATCCTTGATAACTTCTATCTTTTCTCCCTCATCGTGATGTTACCTATTGTACCAATTGTGAGAATTGTAGTCTTCTTTGCATTGAGCTATAATCTACAATAAAGGCTGTAATTCTTGATCTTCATCAGCAAGTTCTTTAAGTCTTCCTCACTTTCAAGCCAGGTTGTGAATAAGCTTTCCTTCAATCCAGGTTCTGTATTCTATCTCTTATTATCTGGAAATAAATCCAGCTTCCTTGTTGATTTGCTCAGGATACAGATTGAATAAGAATGATGAAAAGATACAATCCTGTTTCATCCTTTCCTAATTTTAAACTACGCAGCATTCCCTTGTCCTGTTTGCATACCTGCCTCTTGGTCCGTGTACAAGTTCCATAGAAGCCCCATCAAGCGTGCTGTAATTCCCATTCGTGTCGAGGCTATTCACAGTTTGCTTCGATCTTCACAGTCTATGCCTTTGCATAGTCAACAAAATACAAGTAAGCATCTTTCTGGAATACTTTGCTTTGAGCTAAGGTTGATCTGACAACAGCAATGATATTCCTTGTTCCATGTCTTCTTCTGAATGCATCCAGATCTCTGAAGCTCCAGATCTCTGTCAATGAACTAATAAAAAAAGATTTTGGATGTTCTTCTCCATATTTTACTTGCAAGTGATGTCAATGATAGTGTTCTATAATTTGTACATTCTGTTGGGTCATTTTTCTTTGGAATGGATACAAATAAGGATCTCTTCCAGCGAGTTAGTCAAGCAGTTGTCTTCCAAATCTCCTGGCACAAAGAGCTTGTCTCAACATTTCAATTGGCACTCCATCGAATCTTAGAGCCTTGTTGTTATTTGAGTGCAGCTTGGACTTCTTCCTTCAGTATCCTTGGTCCTTGCTCATATGCTGCCTCTGGAAAGGTTGCATGTTCATTAGTTATTTTTGGTACAGTGACTCGATATTCTTTCCATCTGCTATACTGATTTCTGCATCATTCAATATTTTATCCATATGATCTTTCAGTATTGTAACTGAAGGCTTGAATTTTTTCTTGAATTCTTTCAGTTTATGACGTGGAACACATTCTTCCTTTTTGGTTCCTAACTCCAGGTCTTTGCACATTTCTTTATAATATTTGACCTTGGCATCTCAAGTTGCCCTTTGAAATGTTCTGTTCAGCTCTTTGACTTCATAATTTCTTCCATTTCACTAAAGACTATATTTTCCAACTACCGTCCTTCCTCCCTTCCTCTTTGTTTCCAACTTTTTCAGTCCAATGGCCAATAATTTTCAATGCATCCTGATTCCACGTTATATTAATTTCAGACTGAAGAACTTGGTAGAATTCTTCAATTTCTTCATCAATAGTCTTATTACTAGATGCATAAATTCAAATAATAGTTATACAGATTTGGATTTCCTTATATAGTGATCAATATCATTCTATCATAGACTGCATTGTATTTCTTTAAAAAAAATTTTATTAGGGGCTCATACAACTCTTATCACAGTCCATACATACATCAATTGTGTAAAGCACTTTTGTATACTCATTGCCCTCATCATTCTCAAAACATTTGCTCTCCACTTAAACCCCTGGCATCAGTTCATTTTTTTCCCTTCCCTCAGGAACCCTTAATAATTTATAAATTATTATTTCGTCTTATCTTTCCCTGTCCTACTGAATTGTAATGCTTTTTAAAAAATGTTATGATGAAAGCAACACCGCTCTTCTTGATGTCATTCTCACCACAGTAGATCATATGACTTTGATTGCAAATGGCCAATACAAATCCATTCCAGCCTACCTGGAATAATTACCTTTGAGCTTGCCATTTTTAATGACTTTCAATTTCCTAGATTCATCCTTTGTACATTCCAAGTTCCCATTATTAGATTATGTATGCAGTTGTTTCTTTTCATTTCAGGTAGTTCCCCATCAGCAAATAAGGTCCTAAAGACTTTACTCCCACGGTCTTCAGTCCATCCATGTCATTATGACCAACTTTATTTCGAGAATCATATTTTGGTTGCCTTCCGACCTGAGGAGTTCATCTTCTGGCACAATCTCTGGCAATGTTCTGCTGCTAGTCATGAGATTTTCAGTATCTCACACTATTGTGATGCTATGCATATGGTTTTCAGTGGCTAATTCTTCAGAAGTAGACAAGCTATGGCTTCTTTGTAGTTTGTTCTTAGCCTGGAAGTTCTATTGAAACTTGTTCACTGTGTGTGACCCTGCTGGTTTTTAAAAATAGCCATGACATAACTTTTCAGCATCATAGCAACTATGACAAACAGACAGGCAAGTGAGCAATTCTTTACAGACCATGATTACAGACCATGATTTATTTCAACTATACTGCAATGAATACTCCGATCCTGGCTTTGTAAAAAAAATGAACTATTTTGAAAAAATACCACAGATGGTTTTTGTAGTACAGCGTTTACATACTCAAAAGCAATTTTTCTGATTCTCATAATGTCTTCCCCCCAGATCTAGGAGTATCTTGAAGATAGTAATTTCCCATTCATGTTTATAATTTCACATTTATATAATAGTTTCACATTCATGTTTCTATAGTTTCACAACACATAAACGTATCCATAGTAATGCATAATATTGCTTTTGTCCTCCATGGTTTTTAAGCATTATAAATATTATCCTACTCGATAAATTTTTGTAACTTCATTATCCTATTTAATATTGAATTTTATATGTTTTCATGATACAAATTTTTACATGTACATTCTTCTGTTGAGTGATTTTTGTTGCGTGCTATTGAATTGATTCCATCTTATAGCAGCTCTAAAAAATTTAGTACAACCTCCTCATAGGATTGCCTAGCCTGTCATCTTTATAGGAGCAGATTGCTAGGGGGTTTTCTCCCTCTGAGTAGATAAAATGAAATATAGATGTGAGGTTGGAGAGCTTAAGTAAATGTTTTAAATTAACAGTTTAAACCGCATTATAACATTATAGTAAAATCTTTCATAAAACTTATGTCTCCTGTCCACAAAAGTCCTAGCTGTAACTAATGAAAAAGCCTAGCAACAATGAACAATGAACGACCAGTAGAGTGGTAATAGATATCACTAGCAGCCAGGAAAACTTCCCTGTGAAAAGATATATAGTTCTTTAAAGAAAAATCTCCTGGGTCTTAGGTAGGAAATGAACAACATGGACCTTGAAAAACCAGAAAGCCACAAAGCTACCAAAGATTAAAGTGATGCCATTGAAGGATCTAGAATAATTGAATCAACTCCAATTGGCCCTAAATGAGAAAATTCAAGTAGCAACCATCAAAAAGCATAATAAACATAATAAAACAAATATAATAACTACATGCAACTGAGACTTTAAAATGTATGCTGCCTATATTTACTTGTATTCAAATGTATATTTATGGTAACATGAAAATGTCATCGAATGATTGCATTTCTCTGTGTGATAGCACTCTTCCCACATATTCCCTGCTTCTGCTTTCTGTTGGTCCTTTTTCTGTTCCTTCTCCTGCCTTTTGAGCTTCACTTTCAGGCATATGCTGCCCTTTCAGTCTCGCGGGGCTTTACTACTCGAAAGAGTGTGTTTCTTGTGGGTGTCCGTGTTCATTTTACAGGCCTGTCTTTGATAGGCTGCAAGGTGATCCTGGGCAGGGTTCCAGTTCCATATTTATTGGACAGCTAAAGTCCACCATCATGGGCTTCCACCAGGGTATTAAAAAAATAAGACTGATATCTTCTATGAATTGAATCCATCTACAGTCTTTTTCCACTCTTTCTAGAACCGTCTTTGGCTCATTTCCAAATAGTCAATAGTAGTAATGGGGCACTAGCTAGTTCTCTGGTCTCAGAGGAGTGGGAAGCTGTAGTTTGTGTGACTCATTAGACCTTTGGATCATTGAATCTTCTATTTTTTTCACCCATCTTTTCTCCAGATGGGGAGAAAACAATAGATTCTTCTTACATGGCCATTCACTGGCTCCTAAGACCCTAATCATGACTCAGCGCAATTTTCCTCAGCTGCTTTGTTTTCCATATAAGTTTTAGAAGTAGTTATGCTACAAGATAAATCAAATCCTAGAATTGCATTGTTCGATGAAATAACAGTCAGGGTAAAGATTCTTAGTGTTGTTGTTTATTTTTATTTGTTGTTGTTGTTTGTTTTTAACCAATGACTATTTTAAGCTTATTTTTTGTTGTTTTTTTGTCAAAAAAATACTGCTGGTTTTTTTTCTAGGTAAGCTTCAAATTTTCATTGCTGTCAAAAATAATAAAATTTTAAGTATGTTCTAAGATTTTCTTGTACATAGGAACAAGATTTTTATATTTTGAACTAATTTTCACCAGATATGTTAAATGACATTTTATATGAAGAAAATTATATCATCTGGAAGTAATAAATTTTGTTCTTCCATTCCAATTCCTGTGTGTGTGCATGTGAAGGAGAGAGAAGCAGGCAAGGGAAAGTATAAGGAAGAGGAAACTTCTTTGCTTATTTTATAGTTCCTAAAATATAACACACAAAGAGCAACAACAGGAATACTTGTTTATAATTTTCTAAAAGAAAGTTTCATTATTGACTATAAGTTTAGGGAGAAATTTTTGAAAGATGCATTATCAAACCTAATAATTCAATTGTTACTTTTTTTATTTTAGAATATAGATTTATGAATGAGCTTGGCCCAGAATTGTTATTCATCTATTTTCACTTTTAATTTTTAAATCTGTTGTGCTAATATCACAATATGGCATAGAAAGCTTTATTTTCTCCCTTGTGATATGTAATAATTGTATTTTATGTCATAATTTGCATAAATATTTTATTGATGTGTCTAGACATGGTAATTTACATAAGGGTAGTTTTTTATTATTATTGTTTTGTTTTATATACATAAACTCAATGTTCTCTGCCTTTATTCCTTTAAAGATCAAAAGAGATGGGAATGGATATCATTCCCATCTCCCATGGACATACAGTCAATTCTAATTCATAGCAACCCCATACTGTTGGGTTTTAACCACCGACCTTGTGATTATCAGCTCAATTCATAACCCACTATGTCATCAGGCCTCCTTTCCAGTTCTTTCTGGCTCATAGATCCTATGTACACCAGAGCAAACCATTGCTCGGCCCTGTGCCATCCACACAATTGCTAGGTTTGAGCCCATGGCTGCAGCCACGATGTTCAGATGGACTTTGTCCAGGCTCTTCCTCTGTTTTGCTTCCCCTCTGCTCTACCAAGCAGGATATCCTTTTCCGGGGGTTGGTCTCTCCTGACAACATGTCCAAAGTATGTGAAATGAAGTCTCCCCATTCTGGCTTATAAAGCGCAATCTAGCTGTATTTTTTTTGAAGGCAGATTTATTAGTCAGTACTGACTCATAGTGACCCCTTGTGGGTTCCTGAGACTGTAACTGTACTAGTAAAAAAAGCACAGTCTTTCTCCAGCCAAGTTGCTGGTGGTTTCAAACTGCTGACCATGGGACCAAAGCTTAACCACTACATCATCATTATTCAATTATAAAAGGAAAAGTAGTGTATGTGCCCATTGGTATAAAGAAAAAAAAATCAAGACAAAGGTTTTCATATCAAAGAAAACAGACTTTGATAGTTACCAACAGGGAGAAGGGAAAGGAGCGAATATGAAGCTAAAGACTGGAAGGCAGACAGTTGTTAACTTGGGTTAAGGAAAGGAAATATTCCACAAGAGGGAACAGAAAAATCAAAGCTTGGGTATTGTTAATTATTGAGGGAGTTGACAAATTAGATTGATGAACATAAAATTGATAATCTGAATTTTAAACCCCCACCTATTCATAATAATATATTACATAAAGAAACAAAAGAACCAAAACAGAAATTAACATATAGTATTGAATTGATGAGTGTTGGTGGCACATGGGATAAGCATTAGGCTGCTAATCACGGGGTTAGAATTTGAATTTACCCAAAGAAAAATATGTCTGTCTGGTCCCATAGAGATTTACAGTATCAGAAACCCTAAGGAGTAACTACTCTCTCTTACAGGGTTAGTGCGAGTCAGAATTGATTTGATGGCGGTGGGTTTGGTTGTCCCTTGTTGTGTTTTTTTAAAACATTTTATTAGGGACTCATACAACTCTTATCACAATTCATACATACATCAATTGTGTAGCGCACATCTGTACATTCTTTGCTCTCATCGTTTTCAAAGCATTTGCTCTCCACTTAAGCCCTTTGCATCAGGTCCTCTTTATTCCCCCCTCGCTCCCCGCTCCCCCTGTCCCTGGTTTTTATTGCCATAGAGCATGCATTAAAAGTGCATTGCTTACACTTCAGAAACTGATTTGAAACCCATTTTACAATCTTTGGCTTGTGTAATTATAACTTCCCCCAAAGTCACACAAGATGAAAATGTGTGTACATACATTTCATACATTACCTAGAATAAGAAATCTAGTTGGGAATAACAATTTCTTATAAACTTTATATGATAAGAAGGCACCCTTAGTTAGAGTGAAATATAAAAAATAAGGCTCTTCAAAGGGTCACTTAATGTTTCATAACATTGCAATATAAATTATCTATTTGTTATACAGTGGTAAATAATTCTAGGCATCTGGTTTTCCAGATAACGAGAAAGTTATACGTCCATGTAAAGGATGGAAAAGCAGCACAATTTGGGTTCAGCCGTGCCTAAGATACTGAAAAAGGAATAAGCAGGTTATGGCATTCTCTGCAAAGTTAACTTGCATTCAGGAGGAAAGGGGATGCTTTCCATATTTTTTCTCAGACCTTGTTCTTGAGCCAGAATTCTTAAGTTCACATCCGTTCAGCATTTTTAAAATATGCATGTACATATATGTACCAAACGAGTTATAAAGACAATCCTGATGCTTAGGATGTTGGGTTCATGAATCTTACTAAAATAATGTCTACTGAAATGTAATAATGAAGGCAGAACTATGTATGCAATGATAAAGCACACCAATGAAATATTTTAACATAATAGTAGGAATGGTTGAAAGTTTTTGGCAACCTTCTAGATTAAAATTAACCTTTATACTATACTCAAACTTTTGGGACTAGGACAAACTTTAATATTGAAAAGATAGAATTCCCAAGTTCAAAGGAAAAGGTCCCATATTTATCAGAACTTGCTCATAAATTTTGGAAATGAGTCAGAAACAAAAATAATATTACTTAAATACTCAAAGGTATAAACTTAAGGAGGCAAGACATTTTCAAATATATGTTGGATATTGTAAACACAAACATCTTAGTATTACGCGAAATTTCATTTTTCTAAGCTCAAAACACTAGAATTTCTAACACCTAACGCACACACACATTCATTCATATTTCTTCCTTTCACCACCCAGGCAAAGTCAAAGTAGTTTTCTAAAACCGCAACATGTATTTCGTTGATCCAAAGTACCACAGTTCTCTATGTAGGATGTCATAAGTATTGCTATAGTAACAGAATGAAGTGCTCTAATTTTTTATCTAAAAATAAGCTACTATGATAATTCTGATATTATGGGTTCAAACGTGTTATTTTCTTATTCAACATTAAGATTTGAATCCCTTTCCTAAAAATAAAGTGATAAAATCAAAGTCATTGTCTCTCTCTTTTAGACCTTCAATATGGTCAACTGGTATAGATTTTTCTCTAGGAGAGACACCATTCTAATAATGATATGCAACATTTAATAAAAACTATTTTATCAAACAATAGTCATCAATTATATAAACCGAAGGAGTAAGGAGAGGAGCTGAGATAATTATTTCCTTTATTGAATAAATCAAAAGAATGTGTTTTTTTTAATTTCTTGATGACAGTTGTTTTGGTTTATTGTGGGGTCTGGTTTTATACTTCTATACAAGTAAACAAGTAAAATAGCAACTGTGGGTAAGAATTCAGAATGTAAAATGAACAGAGAAAGGATGGACTTTGAATTCCCTTGGCGTAGAAGCAGATCATTGCTTTCACAGAACATGCCTTTTAGGTGTACCAGATGATGTCTACGAACGTTTATTTTAAAAATAATCAAAACAAGCTTAGAAATTTAGGTATATGATTCTTGCTTAGAAATTTCATGTTGTGAAAGAAAAGAAAACATGCAAAATTAAAATGCTTTGTTCTACAAACAGAATTTTGAGACTTAGATAAGAAACGTTCTATATGGCTTGTACATGCCCTTTTCACAGAGCGGATAACTGAACTGAAACTCAATGAAATAGAGAAATATTTCTAAGTAAATAAAGAGTGGACTTCAAAGCCAGTCATTTTTATCATTGTTTGTACTGACACCTAATAAGCCATACGTCAAAGCCAGGCCAATTATAATCAGGAAAAGGATAGATCCAGCATAAATTCTACTCACTCTGAAGTCCCAAACTTACTGCCAGTGAATTGATTCCCACTCAATGCATCCTATAAGGCACAACAGCACTGTGCAGTGGTCTTTCGGGGAGGGTAGAGCCTTAAAAGGGAATATCATTGTTCTCCCTCTGGGTTGCCAGAAGATTTGCACTACTGACCAGGCAGTTTGTTGGTTGTTGTTTTTAATCATTTTATTGGGGGCTCATACAACTCTTATCACAATCCATATTTACATCTGTTGTGTGCCAAGCATATTTGTACATTTGTTGCCCTCATTATTCTCAAAACATTTGCTTTCTACTTGAGCCTTTGTTTTTCAGCTCATCATTTTTTAACTCCATCTGCGCTCCCTCCTTCCTCATGAACCCCTGATAATTTATAAATTATTATTATTTTGTCATATTTTACACTGTCCGTCTCCCTTCCCCAACTTTTCTGTTGTCCGTCCCCCAGGGAGGAGATCATATGTAGATCCTTGTAATCGGCTCCCACTTTCTACCCCACCTTCCCTTCACCCTCTCAGTATGCCCACTCACAGCACTGGTCCTAAAGGGATCATCTGTCCTGGATTCCCTGTGTTTCCAGTTCCTATCTGTACCAGTGTACATCCTCTGGTCCAGCCTAATTTTGGATCATGATAGTGTGGGGGAGAGCGAGGGGAGAGGGGCAGGAAGCATTTAAGAACTAGAGGAAAGCTGTATGTTTCACGGTCACTCCACTGCACCCTGGCTGGCTCATCTCCTCCCCATGACCCTCTGGTAAGGGATTTCCAGTTGCCTACAGATGGGCTTTGGGTCCCCACTCTGCACACCCCCTTCATTCACAGTGATGTGATTTTTTTGTTCTTTGATGGCTGATACCTGATCCCTTCGACACCTCGTGATCACACAGGTTGGTGTGCTTCCTCCATGTGGGCTTTGTTGCTTCTGAGCTAGATAGCCGCTTGTTTACCTTCAAGCTTTAAGACCCCAGACACTATATCTTTTGATAGCTGGGCACCATCAGCTTTCTTCACCACATTTGTTTATGCACACATTTGTCTTCAGCGGTTGTGTCAGGAAGGTGAGCATCATAGAATGCCAGTTTAATAGAATAAAGTGTTCTTGCATTGAGGGAGTACTTAAATGGAGCTACCCAATGTCCATCTGTTACCTTAATACTAAACTTGTACATATATGCACATAGATCTATTTCCTCATCATATATAAATGTATTTACATATGTACATGCCTGTATTTAGACCTTTATAAATGCCCTTTGCCACCTAGTTCTTTCCTCTATTTCCTTTTACTTTCCTGTTGTTCCACTATCATGCTCAGCCTTCATTTGGGTTTCAGTAATTCCTCTCAGTTTCATTGTCCTTGATCAATCTCTACCAGGCCTCTTACACCCTCCTTGCCAGTGATTTTGGAGCACTTGTTGTTCCTTTGTCCCTGGATCACTTAGCACCACTTCCTTTCCCCCACCATCCCTTCTCCCATATCCCCCCACCCCCTGAACCATCAGTCCCATTGTTTTCTCCTCCTGATTGCTTATCCTGCCTATCTTATCTAGATAGACCTGCAGATATAATAATATGCACACAAAAAAACCAAGACAGAGCAAAACAAAGTGACAGAAGAAAACAAAACAACAACAAAACCAATGACAAAAAAAAAAAAAAGAAAAGTCTGTAAACAAGTCAAGGTCTGTTAGTTTACCTTTAGGGGTGTTTTCTGGTAGAGTCTGATGGGGTGCCACACCCTGGTCCCAAAGTCTATTTTTGGTACTCCCTCAGGACTTCCTTGCTCTGCTTCCCTTGCTGTTTTGTCGCATGTCCTTAGTGTTTTGCCTCAGAGTGGTGGGATCAGATCGGGTGTAGTTCCCACATTGTGTCTCCAGTGTTGTCCCCTGTAAGGCTATGGGTCAGTGAGGGATGCTGTGTCTCATTGTGGGGCCGGCTATATGGTCCTCTCTGTGCATTGGCTGCTCTGTGCAGGGATATCGTCCTCAAGGCTGGGTGGGCCAGGATGTGCTCACTCTCTCTGCCTCCCCCTTCATTTGCCCCCATGTGCTTTAATCAGACCTGTCTCTCTCCCTGAGCTGTAGCTTCAGTTCTGTCCTCTGAAGTACATTTTTGGGGGGCAGTGGCATCTGTCCACATAGTTGGAGTTGGAGACCAGGCAGTTTAATAGACCACTACATCACTGTAAAATTGTTTTCCCGATAAGTGATTTCTTAGACCCTAGCTTCACCATTGCTCTGACTCACCGCCATCGAGTCAATGTTGATACGTAGTGACCACACGGGGGATTTCCGAGAGAGACTATAACTGTTTTCTGGAGTCAAAAGCCCAGTCTGTCTTCTGCAGAGTTGCCAGCAGTTTTGAGTGGCCAATCATGCAGACCACAGCCCAATGCAGACTACTTATACCAGCAGGGACTCTTGTTTGTCTCAAATGTAGTGTGAATCATCACATTTGATTACTCTTCCTTCTACATACTCCTAGTAACTCTTCTCCCTTTTTCTAATATTTTAATCAGAACATAAGACCAGTCTTTATGACTTGCTAGCTGAACTGGTACGTAGCTTTAAGCTTGGCCTTTGGCATGATGTTGCACCAAATTCCTCTTTCCAGAATATTTTAACATAGTTCTTCTGCTCATAATCCTAACAAATAGCTTTAACTGGTGTTCTCTCTCTCTCTGTGTGTTCATTCTGTCTTGTTGGTCTTTCCAGAGACTGAGGACCATTTTTTCGGGGTGCCTCCAAAGGGGCTTATACTTCCACTCTAGTACTAAGAGGGGCTGGAAATAACTGCCTTTCCCTGAAAGGAGTGGGAGGAGATGGACAGTTTCTCGTGTCTATCTTACCTCATGTGGCCCCCAGCCCTTTTTCTCTGTTTACTTTCTGGAACTTCTGCCGATAACTGGAATCTGGCTCTGGGCCTGGTAGTCACTGCACCTTCAGACTGGACTAAGGTGCAAAGGCAGCTGAGCCTTTTCTACCTGTTTGTGTGTTTTGCGTTTGTGACTTTACGGTGTTTTCTCTAAAAATTTCTGCTTTCCTTCCCCTCACCTTGAACAAAAGCCTCTGACTGACCTCCATTTTACCGGCCATATAGCCAGGCCCCCTCCCTGGCTTCCATTGTGTCTCTTCTGATCCAAGGTCCCTATCTGCTGGAGGAAAGCCTCAGACCTGCACCAGGGAACCTTCCTGTCTGGGAGTAGTCCGCTGGGTCCGTAACTCTGATCAGGACGCCCTCGGGGTTACTGAACCGTTTCTGTCAGTTGGGTGCAGATGGAGACCAGGGGACACCCTTCTCCTCTGACCATGCCCCCTGTAGCTTGAGACACCATGAGAAGTGCTCGGTCCCAGGCCTGTGAGGACAGTTCTTTGGGGTGATTTCTGGCCAACCTTACTAAATTGGGTTTGGCTCCTGATCTCCATCCGAAGTGCCTGGGCTTGTTCTGTAACCACGTTTGGCCTCAATACCAATTGGACAATGACTCATACTGGCCAGAAAATGGCGCTTTCAATTTTAACATTCTCTGCGACCTCGACAATTTTTGTCAGCAAATTCATATGTGGTATGATGTCCCTTATGTCCAGGTATTTTTCTCTCTTCATTCCTGTCCCTCTCTATTACCTGTCACTCTGCTCAAGCTCTCTTAGCCAAACACTCTCTTAATCAGGCCTCTGACAGAACTCCCCGTCGTCTTTCTCTGAATCCCCTGACTCATTGTCTGCATCCCCAGTAAAGCCCCCTCCATATTCTGCATACCCCTTCCCATCACCTCTCCCACTCCCCCCCTCAACTCCCAAAAGCAGAAGCAACTTTAGCCCAACCCCTGTCCCCTCCCCAGAACCGGACCCATAGGACTCCCTAAAGTCTCTCTCTCTCTCTGTCTCTCCTTCCTGGCTCCCTCCTATGCACCCTTCTCCCCATAGATCTCTCCCTGATAGAAAAGTGATGTGCAAATCCGGGGCTTGCCAGAAACCCAAGCCATAGTTACCTCCCTGAGGCCAGCAGGAGGGAGGGCTCAGAAAGCTCCAGGAAGTAACAACTTTAATCACCCACTGCACTTTTGATTTCAACATCCTCCAAAATCTTGACAATTTCTGCCAGTGAACTCACAAATAGTCTGTTGCTTATGTCCCAGTGAACCCACAAATAGTCTGTTGCATATGACCCAGTGAACTCACAGTCTGTTGCAGATGTCCCAGTGAACTCACAAATAGTCTGTTGCATATGTCCCAGCCTTCTTTTCTCTGAGCTCCCATCCCTCTCTCTGTGTTTCCTACCCCTTTCCCAAGTTCTCTTAAGTAAAAAAATTACTCTTCTCCTCCTGCTTCTGCACCCCCCTTTCGTGTCTAACGTTTCAGACCTGCCTGAGCACCTTGTCTCCCTTCCTACTCACCCCTCTCCCTATTCTGGCCACATGGAACCCCCTGTGTCCACTTCTCCAGATCCACCCACCTCGCTGGAGGAACCCGAATCTGCACTCACCTCGCCAGTTAGCAAGCACACGTGATTGCAGAATCCCCTTCTCCTTGTCCCTCCGAAGAGTAGCCAGGATTTAAAAAATGGTCCAGGTTCATGTTCCCTTCTCTCACTGATTTATCTCAGATTGAAACGTGTTTAGGCTCCTTTCTAATTGGCCCTAACCACCTTTATTAAGGCGTTTCTGTATTTAACTCAAGCTTATGATTTGTCCTGACATGATATCTTTGTCATCCTTTCCCCTACGCTAACCACAGATAGGAGAGAATGTGTATTTCTCACTGTTCAGCAGCACTCTGACCAGGTTCATTTGATTGACCCTGATCTAGGCAGTTCCCAGACAAAAATCTGGTTGGGGTTATCAAATTGACAATCAAGCAGGTAGAGACAAACATGCCCACCATGATAAAATGCTTCAGTGTGTCCTAGCTGGGCTTCAGGCCATTTCCCATATAGGAGTCAATTTTAATAAACTTAAAGAAATCGCTCAAAAGCCTGATGAAAATCCAGCCACCATTTTAAGCTGCTTAACTGATACTTTAACCCAGTACGCTGCTTAAATCCGGCTTTCCCAACTGGAACCATGGTCCTCGCTACCCATTTCATTACCCAGACAGCCCCAGGCACTAGAAAAAAAGCTGTAAAAGAAGGAGGAAGGCCTGCAAACCCCAGTCCGAGACCGAGTGAATATGGCATTTAAGGCATTTAACAGCCATGAGGAGCAGGCAGAGTCAGTCTGTGATGCCTGGTTCTGTGAGAAGGTAAAATTTTCAAACCCAAGCCTTAATAGCAGCCCTGCGGCCGGCGATTGACTGAGGGCCCAAAGGAGTAGCGTGGGGTGGGGAGTCTGGAAACAATGACTGTCATCTGGCGCCTGCCTCAAGTGTGGAGAAGAAGGGCACTGGTCATGGGAGTGCCCAAGCCCAAAGCTTCCAGCAAACCCTGCCAGGCAGGAAGTCAAAGCGGACACTGGAAGTTCCACTGTCCTTGGAAAAGTGCATCTTCACATGGGGGGACTGTCCTTCCAATTCTTGACCCTCTGTTGGCCCTACTGGGATTGTCTGAAGACTAAGGAAACCCTGACTGGACCCCCATCACCCTCACTAAGCCTAGGGTATTGCTCAAGGTATCAGGTGAGTAAATTTCCTTCTTACAAAGAGGTTACCTTTTCTGACCTGTCCTCAATTTCAGGGCTAGGCAATCCTTCCTCAATCTGTCATGGATATTGATGGCAAGCCTACTTACCCCAGGTGTAATAGCATTACTCATTCCTTCCTTATAATCCCTTCATGCCCGGTCCCTCTGTTAAGAAAACACATTTTAAATAAGTTAAAGACCTCCTTACACCACATTTCTGGTCTCACAGCACCTCTGCTCCTTCCCCTTCTTTCATCGACCTGGAAGAACTGGTCGTACAGGCCTCATTGCTTCCCGATGTTAACCCATCATAAACTGTCTCCTTTCTAACAAACTCATTACTCCTACCCACTCTCCCTGCAACATTCCAATCTTACCAGTAAAGAAACAAAACGTTATTCATTTGTTTGCTTTTACCTTCAGCCCCTCCTAAGACAGGTCTAAAGCAAACACAACCCAACTCCTTAACTTCTCACTCCCTCCAAAGTGCAATTATCTTGTTCCACGGTTATCTATTTAGACATGTGCCTCACTCCCCCACTCACGGTTTAACTCTAGATAGACGCTGGGTCAGAAAAGACCTCAACCACCAACTTCAGCTGAACAAGCATGGTTACCCCGCACCCAGAAGTTGAGAAGAGCAGCATTCCTAATCCACCCCAGTCTCTTTAGTCCCCCCTACAGCCACCAAGAGTGCTGTTATCATGATAATAAATCGGGCCTAGTAAGGCAAAGCATAGCTGTATTCCTACCTGTCCTGGTAAATCTTAGTTTTGCCTCCTCCCTGGCAGCAGCAGCAATTTCTATTAAAACACGGCAGCACAGCATGCTCCAAACACAATACTTTAACAAACAACTCCAGCTAGTCATAGACTCCAGCTCAGAGTCTCTCACCTCCTTACAGCAACAGCTTACATCCCTGGAACAGGTAACCTTTCAGAACCACCATGCATTAGATCTGTTAACAGCCAACAAAGAAAGTATGTGCATGTTTCTAGGAGAAGAGTGTTGCTACTATACTAATGAGTTGGGAGTGGTTAAGAAAAATGTAAAAGTGTTTAAAAAAAAAATGGCAGAAGAGATCAGAAGTCACCTCTGGAACAACTTAGCAACCACCCCCTGGTTCCAAAACCCCGTTATGTCCTGGGTCATGCCCTGGTAGGTCTACTGGTAATAATTTGCTTCCTGTTACTTTTAGTCCCTTGTCATTTTAAGTTCCTTCAAGAAGGAATGAGAGACATATCCAATATAACCATCAACCAACTCTTGTTAAATCCTTACAGCCTCCTTATGTGCCAATACTGGTCAAAACCATTGCAGCCCATAGTCTTCCTCCCGTTGCCCCATACCGGCAGGCTCTAGTAAGATCTAATATTGATGCCTCTTTATCACTAAAAAGGCTGGAATGTTTGGACTGAGCTAAAGCAGATCAGATCCCTGCTTCCCTGTACATCCCTGGAGGTCAGGTGCCAGATAAGATAACCAGTGAAACCAGATTCTCCAGGTATAAAGAAAGCCGCAAGGAGTTGACAAGCAATTCTCAGAGTGTCCAGACCCCATATGCTAACTGCCACACATTCCACCACCCCTTTAGAAACCCGTACCCCTGGCTGCTCAACACGACTTCGCTGACCTATTTGCCTAGATCAGGGAACCTCATCCGGAAGCTCCCCACTAATAAAGCTATATTCTGTCTCTGCTATCCCTTGTCCTGTCAGTTATGTCTGTCCGTCTCTCTGTGCCTCAGTTTCACCTTTACAAATTCTGCCTCTAGAAATCAGCCATGATCCTTGGTCCCAGTCTTATCCATCTTCGCATTGTCCTATGATCCCAAACTTTTCTTTATCTTCATTTAGGCTTTATGATTGTGTTCCTTACTCATAAAAACTCCAAAACACCAAATTCACTACCATTTAAGTGATGTCATGCATAGTGACCCAATAGGACAGGGTTGGACTGCCCTGTGAGTTTCTGACACTGCACGGTTCACAGGAATACAACGTTCCATCTTTCTTCAGTGGGGTGGCTAGTGGTTTTGAACTGCTGTCCTTGCAGATCACAGTAGAAATTTAACACCTATGCTACCAGAACTCATCCACGTTCATCTATACTTGATAAATTCAAATGTATGTGCTTCATTCTAGCACTCTAAATGTGCTAGCTCTTAGTTTTCCAGTCAAGTAAACATTTCACATCAGTCTATTCACAATAATCAAAGAGTGGGAGCAATCTAATAGTATATCAATAGGTTAATGGTCAATGAAGTACAAACTTTACATGTAATGGCATATTACTCAGCCATAAAGAAAAAAAATCTAAGTCCTAATACATGTGATGACATGAGCAAGATAAGATGTGTTAGTAGCAAAATGACAAAAATTACGCAGTCTCACTTATATTGACTGGGAAAATGGATGGAATCCAGGTGGTTAGATGGTAGAAGAGGAAAAGAGATGGCGAGTGGAAGAGGAAAAGAGATGGAGAGCAGCATTGCTCAAAGACTTTTCTGTAAATTATGGTAGAATAATTCATAAAAGGATATGTCACTGTGATAAGAGTTGTATGAGCCCCTAATAAATTGTTTAAAAAAAAAAGAATATGTCAATGGTGGCACAACATGGTCAAAGTAATACATGTCACTGAATTACTCTTGTTATGACTTGTGAATTGGCAAATGCTGAGTCACATATTTTTACCACAAAATACCCTAAAATAAAAAAGGAAGAAAACATAAATGCTCACTCAATGCAAGAACACTTTGTTTTAATAAATTGACATTCCAGGATGCACACCTTCCAGACATGATTGCTGAAGAAAAATGTGTGCATAAACAAATGTGGTGAAGAAAGCTGACGGTGCCCGGCTAACAAAAGAGTCTTAAAGGCTTGAAGATAAACAAGAGGCCATCTAGCTAAGAAGCATCAAAGCCCACATGAAAGAAGCAAACCAGCCTGTCTGATCACAAGGTACAGAAGGGACCAGTTATCAGATGTCAAAGAGCTAAAAACTATATCAGTGGATGCCCACCACCCTAGCTAAGAAGCAACAAAGCCCACATGGAAGAAACACACCAGCCTGTGTGACCACGAGCTGTTGAAGGGATCAGGTATCAAGGATCAAGGAACAAAAATTCATATCATTGAAAATGTGGGTGAGTGCAGAGTGGAGACTAAAAGCCCAATGGTAGCCAACTGGACACCCCTTACTGAAGGGTTGTGGGGAGGAGATGAACCAGACAGTGTGCAGGGTAGCAATGATGAAACATATAACTTTCCTCTCACTCTTAAACACTTCCTCCCCTCCACTATCATGATCCCAATTCTACCTTACAAATCTGGCTAGCGCAGAGGATGTACATTGGTACAGATAGCAACTGGAAACACAGGGAATCCAGGACAGATGACTCCTCCAGGACCAGTGGTGAGAGTGGCGATGCCTCGAGGGTGGAGGAAATGTGGGGTAGAAAGGGGGAAATGACTTCAAGAATCTACGTATAGCCTCCTCCCTGGGCGAGGGACAGCAGAGAAGAAGGCGAGGGGAAATGTCAGAAAGTGTAATATATGACAAAATGACAATAATTTATGAATGATGAAGGGTTCATGAGGTAGGGGGAAGTGGGGAGGGAGGGGGAAAATGAGCAGCAGATATTAGGGGCTCAAGTGGAAGGCAAATGTTTTGAGAGTGATGATGGCAACAAATGTACATATGCTCTTGACACAATGTATGCATGTATGGATTGTGATAAGAATTGTATGAGCCCCCATTAAAATGATTAAAAAATATAAAAGAAAGAAAACATAAATGTCCACATGTATGCAAGGTTACAGATATGTCTATATGCTCACACTGTAAGTAAATCATAATCCCTTATCAGAAAACTTAAGAGGTAGGAAACAATTTATAAAAAGATAACAATAAGATTAACTGAATAAAACATAATTAAAACTAGTGGACATCAAGGCCAGAACTTGGTAATTATCTGTGTGATAGTTTTAATGTGAGAACTTTTTGGTGTAATGTGCTCAAATACATAAACACATACACAAATGTACACATGTGCATGGAACACACACATGCAGTACCACGCATATAAGTTTTGAACTATTTGATGGCTGCATATTACTATGATGCTTACATAACATTTTATTCATAATCATCTTCATAATAGCTTACCATATGTGCCAATATCAGAGCTACCATGATACATGCATCATCACATAGCAGTCTACTAAATAGTCCAGTTAGTATTCTAGGATTTGAAGCGTTGTCAAATAAATGGAGGCTTTCAGAGATTTAACCTTTATCAGAGAACAGATTCAAAATCAGGACAGTGTGAGTCTAGAGTTTAAATTGCATAAGTCTTTCTTTTTCACAACATGAGCATTCCAAAACATGATGACATCTCTAGCATCTTTATTTTACAGTGCTTCATTCATTTTAATGTATATACTAAGATATGCCTCCCTCACCAGGTGGTAAATTCCCAGTGGCACCTGCTTATATTCAAATGTCATACAGAAGTCTCTCAGTAGTTTCCCTCTGAATCTGTAAAGTTTAGAACCATCACAGGAAGACTCACCCTCTCCCTGTATGTATATAGTTCTTTATCTATTGAATTTTCACTCTCATAGTCTGTGATAAATTATCCACAGCTGCCATTTTCCAGTCTTCCAATGCTATATATTCCTCTAACTTCATCAGCTTTACCTTTTCCTGCCCATTTATTATTCTTTGATCCTCATTTTAAAATCTTAGAGTGACCCTCATTATTAAAATCAGAGTCAAAATTCAACTTTCCTGACCTATAGTCCCTTTAACCCTGACAAATAAAATATGATCCATGACAAACTTAAAATAGGTTTGATCCCACCAGGAGAAAAAAATCATAATACAAAGAATTTCTCATTTGTCTTTGTCTAAAATACTGAATCTTAAATTCTTAAAGTCTATTTTGTCCTATTGCTATTAATTTCACTACACTTTCCTGGGCTACTTTCCCGATTACTATAATTAAGCATATGAGTATTTCCCCCATTTTTCTAAATTTCTATATTTCCTTATCTAAGTGTATATATTTCTGGAGACCTAAATAGCCTTTCTTTTGCGAACCCACTTTCTGCTCTTCTTTATTAGGTGCTGCTGAATTGGGTCCAACTCACAGTGACCCCACGTAAGACAGAAGGAAACACTGTCCAAATCTCTATTATCCACATGAACATTGCTAAATATGAGCCTATTGCTATAATCACTGTGTGGCAATCCATCTTATTGAGAGTTTTCCACTTTTTGGCTTACCCTCTAAAGAAGTAGCCACTGAAAACCTTCTGGATTGTTGTCCTTCTGTTGTGCATAGGGCTGCTATGAGTTGGAATCAACTTGCTGGCACCCAACAACAAAAGGAATTCCTAAAGACAATAATGTGATTTTATAAATTAAGAACTCTACTACCAAAAAAAAAAAAAAGAACTGTACTACCTGAGCAAAGTTTGGAATAGAAAGATAAATTTGGAGCAGATCATTATTCAATACCAAGAGCATTTTCAGGAAAGTAAAACTACAAGGTGATATTATAATCCTTTTTTTAAAATAAGAGATTTGACTGCAGAGTCCCTTCTTAAGCCTAATACTTCACAACAACTTCCGGGTGTTATTAACTTCAATTACAAAATGTTGGCATTCACATCACTCTATTTCAGAAACGCTTTATTCCATATTAAATATATATACATATATATTACGATTTATGGAATTTTTTAATGATTTTTAGGCCTGTGATGCTCTCAAACAAAGGAAGAAATATAAATAGCATTGTGTTCTTGACTAAACTGAGAGAAATGCATTCTTTATTTGTACCAAAAAAAAAGAACACAAAGAAACAAAACCAGCAAAGGATTGGTATATCCCAAAGATATTTTCTTTATTGTTGTTGTTTTTTGTTTGTTATCATTTATAAAGAATAAACACCTCTAAAGTTAACATTGAAAGTTAACAAATGAAAAGCAACAGCATCAAAAGCAGCTGGGGGGTGTAGTATGAGGTGATACATAAATAGATGCTCTGCGGAGAGAACATGGCCACGGAGAGGCGGCAGGACTTAGCTCTTGATGCTGCAGTGTTGGCGCAGTTAATCAGACTCCAGATGGAGAGGGAAGCATGAGGGAGCCAAAGCACAGGAGACGCACAGGCCGTCCATCTGGCAGTACCTCATGGTTCCCGAAATTGCAGGTTGCATATGAACTTGAACAAAGACAATATATAACAAAGGACAAATACTATGTATACTCACTTTGGTCTGTCTCCCACAACTTAATCATCTACTACTCATAGTTCAGATCAAGATATATTTCATCAGAAATCTTTGGTATCCATGGTGTCAATCTAATCTGTACTGTGTCTTCCAAAGGCAACCAATGTTTTAAATTTTTTTCTTTTGACCTTAATTTTTTTAAAAAAATCATTTTATTCAGAGCTCAATGCTCTTGTAACAATCCATACATCAATTGTATCAAACACATTTGTACATAGGTCACCATCATTATTTTCTAGACATTTATTTTCTATTGATGCCTTAGTGTCAGCTCCTCCCCTCTCCACCTCCCACCCACCCTTATGGCCCCTTGAAAAATTATATATTTTTTCCTTAATTTTGATGTTGTATCATTAGACATATAAAGTATGAGTCCATACTTTCAAGATATTCATGTCCCTTTTTACAGCTCAGAGCCCTAGTGGCATTGTGAGTTACACTTTGGCTGTTACCCACATGACGAGCAGTTCAAAACCACCAGCTATTCCTTGGGAGAAAAATGAAGCTTTATGCTTTCATAAAGATGTACAGTCTCGGAAACCCACAGGGACAGTTCTATTCTAGGGTGGCCATGACTCAGAACTGACTTGATGGGAGTGAGCTTATACTTCTCAAATTTTACTCATTAGTCTGCCACTGAGATTCTCCTCCATCTCCTGGCCCAACTAAGATTTTATCAGCTTTTTTATTAAACCAAATATCTCTGTGTAAACCTTGTTTAAGGACTCTGAAGGGAAATGGAATATGATTTTCCACAGAACTACATTTCCCAGGATAGTGATGAATAAAATAGCAACATCAGAGAATAATTAAAATACATTATTTTTATTAACATTTTGTGTAAATTAAAATATAAATGAAATAAATTTAAGTTATCTCTTAAATTGTAAATAGATGAGTCTGAAGTCGAATGCATGTGGAAATATGTTGAAAGTACCAATTTAAAAACAGCATTACTCAGAAAAACGAACAAACTCACTACCACTGAGTTGATGCCAACTCAAAACAACCCTATAGGACAGGGTAGAAATGCCCATTTTGGAGACCTGTTTGTAACTGTTTACATGAGTAGAAAACCTTGTATTTCTCCTGTGGAGCAGCTGTTGGTTTCAATCTGCTTACCTGAAAGGTCGCAGCCCACTACAGAACCACTATGCCACGAGGCATTTTGAAAAATTACTTTTTAGACCCTGGGGAGAAAATGACATTAATTTAAGGAGAGACAGGTTTATTGTAAACAAAACATGTCTAAACATGTCACTATGTCCAGCGGATGAGTGCGGACAAGTTTTCTCAATAAACCACTTGCCTAAGAAGGCACATATTAGGGAGCCTTTAAAAAAAGGGGGGACCTATTAAAACAGTGATTTCCAAGGGGGATCTGGAGAACTTGTTCAATTCAACACAGAGAGATCAACTCAGACCAATACATATTTTTCACATTTCAAAGGGTCATCTTGATTGATGTACTCGGAGGACACAGAAAGATCATGAGGGCTTATTACTGAGAGGTTTTAAGGAAATTAAAGACCATACTACTGAGACAAATGCCAGGGAAATTATGCTAAGGAGGATCTTTCTATCATGACAATGTGCCTGTTCATTGAGTTCATCAGAAAAGGACTGATCTACAAGATTTCCTTGGGTAAACTTGCCCTACCCACCCTATAGCTGTAATCAGACTTGCCTCTTCAGACTACTTTC